>NW_009661374.1:280254-285294 GCF_000708025.1 Charadrius vociferus | reverse complement strand
GAAAGGACCTAACAAACATAGTTCCTCAAAAAAGCATCAACTGCTAAAGAAAGATATGTGGCAGACATAACAACTTTCTCCTGTGCAGCTATTCATCGGCTGGAGCAGTAGAGCTGAATGTGAGACATATTGGAGAGCGTCAATTCAATTGTGTCTTCTGCCAGAGGAGATTTAAACTTCTGTGTCTCAGCAAAGGGCTGTAACCTACAGGCATTAGACCATTTCAAGGTAACAACACTTGCAGTTTCCACTTATTTATCCTGTTCCACTTTGCATGGAAGCAATTAACAGAGGCAGAGTGGTAGAAAGGAGACAGAGGGAACGTGGGTTGTTCAGTAGATTAGGGATTAGAGCACATAGTGGCAGAGAAAAGACAGTGGTAGTTCCTGTTTAAGTGATGAATGCAATATTTTATGTAAAATTCTGTTTAGTGCAAAAGAGTGCAAACATAAGCTGTCTCAGTCATGGGTTAGAACTGAACCCGAACAACCCAAATCCTGAACAAATTCCCACTTCTCTAATCCTTTTCATGAATAAGGGAACAGGCAGGTGGGAAGGAAGGAGTAATCTTACTCTGACTGTGATACTCTTCCTTTCAAATATTCCTTTCTCCTGCTGAGTTTGAAATAAAGGATTGACACCTACTCAACTTATGATAGAAAGGGTTTAGCCACTTACAAGTAAAAAAAGTTTAAGTTGTGAATCCAAAGAAGAGAGAGGTATATCTCTGGTGTAGAGTCAAGCAAAAGTAGTCCTTCAGATGCCAAAGTTCAAGACAAATTTTTTCATTTCTGGCTGGCTAGATAGAGTGACTTTCGCAATGGACACTCATTAGCTATCCCTTTAAAAAATGTTCTGGTGCACTAGACTCATACCAAGACAGAATTTACGGCTTTCATTGTGTGAATGAGGTGGCTAAAATTTCTAATTAAACCGTCTGAGCTCTAATACATCAGATCTTAATGCATAAGGTATGTTTGCTTAGCATTGTACACAGAGCAGGAAACTGGACCCCCTTCTTATCCAGTTGAAATTTGAAAGAAAATATTCAATTCTCTTAGACTTTCTCTTTTTTTTTAAGGAAGTGCTGTTGCTTAACATCAGAACTGCAGTTATGATTAGGAATCTGAAATTAGCCCTGAAATCTTTCAAAAGGGCAAGATTTAATTTAATATTCCCTAATGGCTTACAGGCTAAATTGCTACAGCTTGCCAATCTTGGCTTTTTCACTATGTGGGGAACCTCATACATAACTCAGGAATTTCACAGGGAATCCATTAAGAAGTAAATGCTGCAACTCTCAGTATTTCACCACCTCCAGCCATTATATGGCTCTCACCTCTGGAATCAAAGACCTAACTGAAACATTCTGAGGAATATAATCCTTCTAAATTTAAAAAAGGTACATTAGCACTTAACATTTTCAAGATTGTATCCCTTGTCTCTTTTTGCCAAGACATCTTACAAGACTTCCAAAACAGAGTGAATCCTTTTCAAGATGCATCAATCCACCAAAACCTTTTGCAAAGATCCGCAAACACTTACCAAAGGGTATAAATTTTTGGGTAGTATCAGTAGGAACAGGATTACAATCAATAGCCAAGAGGTAACAAGGTACATTCACTTAATACCAACATTCTGAAAATGATATCTCAAGAAATTTGCCAACACATTTTACCTGAGAATTTTACCTGGATCTGAAAACTCATTAAATGAGAAACGTTGGCAAGACTGACAGTCTTAAAAAGGCAGTTAACACAATTTTGAGATAATTATTTTATCTCAAAAATGTTTCTGTTCGGTGTTTTCAATTTTGTATAAATTAAGTTCATGGGAACTTATCTTCATATATTGTATTAAAAGAGGATTTAATTAATTAATTTACTTTTTTTTTTAATGTATACTATGTATTTTAAAATATCAAAGGTCAGAAAACTGCACAAACACTATTAGCTTGCAGACATTACCATTGTTTTGGTAACTGAGCACTGAATAAGAGAATTTTTTTTTTTATTATTTTTTTTTTATTTTTTGCAAATGTCATTCACTGAAATAGTCATATATTCTGAAAAAGATTAATTCAAGGACATGTAAAAGTTCATGACCAGGATCCTATTCTTCTTTGGGTTCTCATTACCAGGATCCTGGTTTGAGTTCTAACTGAGAAATATGAGGAAGAGTTTTCCCACGTATTGCAAAATCATGATCAAAAAAGGTTTACAAAGGATTACTTTATGTTTGACCTTTTTTTTTAATAGAAATTCTTGTCTTGTTCCCATTGCAATCCATGTACAGTCTCCATTTTCTGTACCGTTAAACTTTGTGTTCTTTTACTGTTAGGATACAACTTTTAGAATAATAAGACATTAAAAAAAGAAGCAGGTTTTAATTTTTTCTGTGACAAATAAATGACATTTTCAGATATGATTTTAGAAAATATAATCAAATGTCTCAATTCTGAATTCAACTGACCATTCAGATTGTTAGGGAAAAACAGTGAAATATTTACAGAACTTATAGGCTATATTTCAAAACTGTTGTCCATCATGAAATTGAACACTTTTAGTATATATTACAAGACTCCGCTTAATTCAAAGAAAATAACCTTTTGCCCTCAACTTACCTTCCACACTGCAGGCATGTTATGAGAACATCAGTTATTATTGATTTTTCACCAACCCTTACAAAACTGTAAGTTATCTTCTTAAATGTTACCAGAAAGTAAATGCTGCCTCCAAGCCATCTTAGATATAATGAAATAGTAGAAGAGTTGAAGGAAAACGTACACTTCTCCAAACTACAGTGTAGTTAAGTGCAACTGTTTTTTGCAGCAAAACAATCACTATAAAACATTAGAAAAAGAGCTGCAATTCTAAGTGGGGAGTTCAAATGTACACACACCAAAAAAACCCACAAACAAACAAAAAAAAAAGACCCCAAAACCCAGAACTGTAGTTCTTAGCCTTTTAACACAAAGCAATTTCGAAAAAGCTCATCTCCTTGAGAAGATTAAAGAAGTAACTGATACTTCCTTCATTCTTTGCCACAGCTGACAGCTCACAAGTCATGTAGAATCAAGATAATAATTTTGCAAAATGTTACCAGTGTTTACAATATATTTAGACAGCTTGGTGCCTGGCTTTACTGCCTGAGGAAAAAATGTCTTTGCATGTATGTATTAATATGAAAGCTAGACAATATTTAAACATCTCATTATATTGCTTTATAGGAATTTAGAAAAAGGTAATTAGAAATCATACTAGCATTTCTTAGACACAGATTTATGACACTATCACTGTAGTTTTTGCTTTTAACAGCCTAAAAAGAGCAACAGGAAGACAGGAATGGCATGTCTGCACCACTCAACATTCTGATTTAAGTGAATAATATTTAATGTGTTTTAAATACAAAAATCTCCAATCACTTGCATTTTCATATTTTTTCCCTCTTTGATGTAGTTAATATAAGTTGACTGTCAACGTTCCATAAAAAACTATAAAATTTACTCAGAAGTTCATTACTTCATCTTGTATGTCAGATATTATTTGAAGCCTTGTTTAATGTTCTTAAAGCATTAACAGCAGTAATCTTGCACTGTCTTGTTATGTCATGGGTCAGTGTTCTAGCATCTAGTTAGATATATCAATCAAACTGGTTTTTGTCTTCTTGAAGGTAGCTGAGAATGAATGTACAGCCCTATCCTGACCCTCCCTCCTAATCAGTTTCTGCTTCCATATGACAGTCCTCCAGGATGTGTATATGGAAAACCTGTCAGTCTTAAACACCCTAGAGAGAAACATGAATCCTAGCAAAATATTGACTTAAGATCACAAAGAAATGAACAATTAATGGAATGAAAATAACCTCAGAAAAAAAAAATAACATATTTCATTGTAGTTAAAACATTACCATTTCAAATGAGTATCAAAGTGTACTTGTGATGATGATGAGATTTTCAATAATCAGACTCTTAGGTTGCTTAGTTGTATACCTAGTCTTAGACATGATTGTTGATCAAAGGTTGTACGCATGTATGTGTATGTGTATGCATGTATGTGTGTGCATGTATGTGTACATACATATATATCTATATATATATAATATGTTCACATTAAAAATATTTTGCCACAGACTTTTCTGACGTAGTACATTTTCAATCCATAGCAAGTATAATGCACAAATACACTGCAGACTAAGTTCATGTCAATTAGCTGAACATATCAATATATTCTCAATTTCAGATTTAGCAATTACTGATATTTTGGTAGAAGTAGAATGAGCAGCCATTTTAGGAAATTATTTTCAGGCCAAAATGTATGGGAGAATTCATCCCCTACTCAAATAATGACAATAATATCAAGCAAAATAAAAACATTAATTCCATAAATCAAGCTTTCCTTCCACCATAATATCTACAAAGTCAAGACCAGTAAAGTTGTTGCAGACAGCTTGGTCAAGCATGAGGTGCTTCATCCTGTAACTGAATTGAATACTGATTGTTTCAAGGACTTCTCTAGCTATTTTATGGAGAGGATCAATAAGAATCTAATGGGACTGACCCTGACTGTAACAAACACCACCAAAATAATCTTCCACTGGCTGAAGTGCTCCCTGAGTTGTAGTGTTATGCAATGAATTTAGATGACATACGGGACCTCATTGTAGGCCACTTCTAACATAGATTGTTAGTGTCTCTCAAGGGGACAATAAGATTCCAGCTTGCCTTGAATAAATTATCAACTGGAGTTCAAAAAAACAATTCAGGCACTCTCAAATTCTAAAACTTATTTCCTGACAAAACAGAATGCACTCTGGTGGATGACAGAGACTTCTGGTAAACTGACTCTGAGTCCATTTAAAGTCTTCTGAAACTATTTAACCTGGTTTCCAGTCTGAGTGCAGCCTGACAGCTACACTGGTTCTTGTGACTGATGGGGAGCTCCTATCAGAGCAGAAAGCTTTTTCAAAGGTGGTTTTGTTTAGTTCTGCCAGCAGCCACCACACTGACCGTGATATTTTTCTGACTCACCTGTGGACCTA
>NW_009661374.1:232820-280221 GCF_000708025.1 Charadrius vociferus | reverse complement strand
AGAGAAATCCCAGAGGATGGCATAGGGTAATTGCTCAGCAGCCCCGAGGGCTCTCTCTCATGCAGGATTCCAAAAGGTTTCATCCTGTCATCTCTCCTTTCAACATGTATATGAGGCCACTGAGGAGATAATGAAATAATTTGGGCTGTGGTGTCATCGGCATGCAGATGATACACAGTCCTACTCTCTTGTCAGACCAGGATGGTGCAGTCATTTTGTGCTTCCAGTACCTGGCTGAAATAGGAGTATGATGGCAGCTTAATCCCAGGGAGATAGGTGCTATGTTGGACAAGTAAAAGGGAGCATTCAGAAGATATTATCTACCCTTATTATTCAGTTCTACCTCTTGTGAAAGAGACTTCCAGTCTCAGATTTCTCCAGGTTCCTAAGTCTGGTTCTGGGTTTTCAAATTGGATCAGTGATGATAACTACTATTTGTCACTTGTATTTCAGTCAATGGCAATAATTTCTACTGCTGTGAAGCTTGCCACACCAGTCCAGGTCTTCTAGAACATATTACCGCAGTCCAGTGTCCCTGGACAATGGCTACAAATGAGTGTCAGGTGTTTAATAAGTGCTGATAATAAGTCATGGTACTTCAGCCATGTAGCTGCTGCTGAGCAAATAAATAATGGAATATATGGTACTGCCTATCTAATTTAGAATGACATCCAATGCAACATTTTAATGGTTCTGTATGTTACAATCACAACTGTACAAGGGTGTTTCTCTGCCTTTCAGCAGAGATGATCCTGATTGCACTAAAATCAGTCACATGAGATCTTGTGCTTTCAGCCACTGAATGTGAAAGTTCATTCACCTGTTAAATCATTTTTGATCCTAGATCTAAATTCATTCTCTGTTCGTCCAAGGAAGGTCAGGTTTGTTGATCTTCAGGCATGGTGAAAGGAAGTGATGATGCTATGTTTGGATCCTTTGAATCTATCTGGATTAAAATACTGTATATAACACCATAAAGTTTAATTTGAAAATAAATAGTCCATCTTAGAGAGTCATTTTAGAAAATAAATACAACCTTTCTTACCTGAATTTTGCTGTATCTAAATAGCTTTTTTTAAAGTGTGTTGAGCTAAAGTCCACTGTATATTATTCGCTGTAAAAATCTATATTAGTTTTGTCGTTCGGTGTGATAGTATAAATATAAAACTTGATATGGCCTCAAATCATATTGAACAGAGAGAGACTAATAGTATTAATTTAATGCCAACAGTTTCTACTGTTTTGGAAATGCTACTACTATAGTCATACTGCAGTACATAATATCAAAATGGTTAGCATCCATTTCTCTATAATTACATGGTTTCATATGGCTGTCTAGGATATTTTCTCAATCTAAAAGGCAGCTGGAGGTGTTTGTTGTTACTTTGCTGGTTTATACAAAAATCAAAGTAATCTAAATCAGGTGAACAAAACTGTGTTTAGTACTACACTTAGCTATAGATGATTATAGCTGATTAATTCAAAATGCAAAGATTAATATTATATATTAAAATATTTGTATGCATGACAAGCTAAAGTAATATTTAGGGGAAGACTATGAAAAAATATTAGAAAGACATAAATTTTCTATAATCTGACATTTTTTTCCTTGAGAACGAAGAACTTTTTTTTCAGAGGAGCCAAGAATTATATGTGAATATTTCTCCCTTCTACTGTTAAAAGTGATCTGTACTTGCTATAAAATAAATGACATGTAACCGTTTCCAAAAATTTTCTATAGAAATTTAAATTCTTGTCAAACATAAAATATTTCATAACTCAGACCTGTGATTTAAGCCCTGATCTTAGAGTGAATATCTATGGAGCAATAGTGAGCCTCCTGAAATCATATTCCTACATTTGGATTTGTGCAATGGTCAGCTTTACACACATTTCTAATGTTTCTGTTCTTTTTTTCTTGAATGATACAAATTAAGAAATTAAAAATACCTCAGAACAAGGTCCATTACCAAACAGATATTGGTTGAGCTGCAGTCAAAAATCAAAATAGAGATCTTGTTTCTAATGTTTTATTGTTTCCAAATGATTTTTAAAATGCCACAGTCAATCAAGTTGCTTTTTTCCGCTTTTTCCGTTTTTGTCTTTTCATATCTTTTTTTTTTTCTGTGAAAAGTGAGAGGTTTTGTGGACTTGATTTTGGGTTTTGTGGGTTTTGTTTTATTTTGTTGGGTTTTGTAACAGTTTCTTCGATTAGAAAATATCCTTTAATATATACTTAGGAGGTTTCAAAGAGGGCATTTAATTATAATTAATACCTCAACTTGAAGTAATCTGTACACTTACACACATACATCCACATACAGTGCTCAAGGGAGTACAGGATGATAGAAGTTCCCAATTTTCCAACTGCATATCTGCAGAATGCAATGTGCTAAAGTTAGAAAAACATTTCCTTTCATAAGCTGTCACAGCTGCTGCTGCTTTTCCCAGACAACATTAAAAATTCTGAGGTTACTCCATTACAAAATGTGAAATGACAATACAGGCTGTATCACTGACTGTATGTTGTATAAAAGTTACTTGAGATATAATTCCCAAAGCTTTTACGTTGATTTACCAAGAATACCCACATTCTTTTATTTGTTGTAGCCTAAGGAACAGGCTTTTCAACTTTAAAGTCTTTTGAACTTGTGTCCCCCTGGAAAGGAAAAAAAAAATCACTGGGCTGGGATTTACTTTGACGTTGTTCCAAAGTATTATAAATTACTGTCCCAAATATCAAAAGCTTTTGATATTAAACTATTAGGAATGTTCTCTGAACTCAAATAACACTAACATAACTACATTTTTTGAGAAAGTAATGAAAAAGTCTTTAATGAAAACTAATTAAATAAAAATTTGGAAAAAAAAAACAAACCATAAAATATTCTGGTAAATTAAGAAGGGATCCTAAAAATCTTTTAATTTTTCATACGAAATTATCGTGGTAATTTTGTTTTGCACTGTTGTTAAGATAACAACTAAATCAAAGATGTAAATACTGACTTTCTACATATCCTGCTGATAAACAAGCATCCACAATATTTCAGTACTGATTAACTTCTTCCTGTAAGACCATTCCATTTAGGGGAAGTTACATGTATGCACTTTGCTCACCTCAGTTCTGAAAAGAAGCATTCTAAGACATAATGAATTAAATTTTTCCTGGTGCAGATGGATTGTAGAAGGACCTTGGCAAATAAAGTCATATTAGCTTTTACACTAACTTCATGTAAACAAATCAAGAACATTTAAAGTGTATTTGAGAGAAGCACAAGCAGGACATGGTGTCAACTGTATATGGTTACAGCACAACAACTTTTTCAGCATCACAACCCTTGGCCCAAAGAAACCATAACCAGGATAGGTACAAGGACAACCATTTGCAAGGGTGACAACCGCAATGTTCTATATATTCTACAATGAGCAATGTTCTCTATATTCTTGACGCTGCCTTCAGCAATACTGTGAATTTCATCCTAAAGTTTTCAGCAGTGCTCACGTAGTTTTTACCACACAGCTGACATTTATGGTAATATCTAATTACTATGTGAAGGTGGTATAAAAATGGAAATAATCTCAGAGAAGACTTTAAAAAAAACAACAGCCAAAGACAAAAACAAACCAAAACCAAAGGAAAGGTCGATAAATTCTCAAACTGAGAATCATCAATATATTATGCTAAATACTAATGGTCTTCAAGGTCAATGTTTTCCCTGCCCTTTATGATAATAATATGAGCTACACAAAACTAGATGTATGAAATGGGCATAAACCTGTAACACATTGAAGCACATCAATAAAAAAAAAAAGACATAGTAATTGTTTTAAATGGCTTCTGTTTCTAACATTGCTTATTCATTGCCCTCTGAGTGCCTGTTAAAATCAGGGAGCAGGTCATTCACCAGCAAACGCAATTATAAAATGCAAATGTTGAGCACTTATTGTCAAGATTGGCTAGATAAAAAAGGTCTGCCTCATAATGTGTTTCCAAGCAGATGACATAATTAGATGTTTGTATTATAAACAATAGGAAAGAATACAAGCCTTTAGCGTTTTTTAGAAAGGCTGCAATTTAAAAATAGGTGGGCATTGTGACATAAATTCTATTAAAAAAGAACAATTAAATGTCCCTCTGAGAAATTAGAAGACACCATCTTGTGGTTACTCTTCAGGAAAGCAGCAAGTTTTCTGGCCTGACATCTCCTCCTACCCTTTCCCGATGTGTCAACTGGAATGTCAAATTCTGCCATACACAAGGACAATGCTTTGTCATTCCCAGTATTCCCCTGAAAAAAATCAGTGAGGTTATGTACTAGGTAGGACTAGAGGAATTATTTAGTTCAAAATACACCCCAGGTTATCACATTACTCAAATATGTGTTTGAGGTAAACAGCAAATTCAGAATTATTGGTGATTGTAGTAAAACCACACCTAATTTCTAATAAGTTTAAGACCAAATACTAACATAACTTAAAGTCTCTGCAGCTCAGTAAATCCGCGTGAATTTTTGAGCCGTCTAAGACCAGAAAGTTCTACTTCTGTTACCCTTATATTAACAAACCCAAAACACGGTTTGTGCATTTTGCAGAAAGTGATTGAAATTTTGTAAACAATTTATTTTGGGCAAGAGTGAACCAGTTGAGTTTGTGCTATCTTCAAAGACATATTTAGTCTCATACACAGGTCAGAATCTGCCATTGTAAATAAAATACAGTTTCTGATATCTACTTTGTGTCCAGTCCTGCTAACTGCTCATTCCTTGTACCTTGAGAATAAACTATCTAGAGTGATTTTTCTCAGCTCAATTGTGTAGCTGAGTGTGAATTATTTACCATGGAAAGTTCAATTGTTTTTGGCTTCCTTGGGAAATGTATGCAAAATATAAACCAGTATAAATTTGGTTATTGTTTTATTGCTTTTATAATCAATTATAAATAAATAACTATTTTAGAGAGGCTAATTTAACTGATGTTTAGGTTATGATTTTATCTTGTAACTCCAGAAATACCTTGTTGGCGTTATTGTTTCATCATGCTCTAAGATGTAATCTAGTATCTTGCATTATAGGCAGTCTATGACCAGATATTACCTAGTAAAATAAACAGCAAAGGTACGCTGGCATGTGCCTTATTTCAAATTTTTTGATTAGTTTAAAACTAATAAAATGTACATTGGCTATTTTTTCACAAGCAGGCCTAGTTTTAACCTGGTTATGGCTCAATGAGTTTTGAATGGCCATAAATGACTGCAGAATCGAATCCATATATTCTTCTTTTCACATCCATCAGATATGGTTCTTCTAGAAAATACTTAGTAAACTAGGATACTCATTTTTCTAATAAAATATCCATAGTAAGTGTCAGAGACTGACAGTCTAACTGTGATAACATCCAGGCTTATCTTTGCGTTTGAAAGGTGTCAATAAAAGAGGAATTTCTCTGTGTCTGGAAAGTGTGGTGTCAAGAATTCATAGAATCATAGAATGGTTTAGGTTGGAAAGGACCTGGAAGATCATTGAGTTCCAATCCCCCTGCCATAAACAGGGACACCTCCCACTAAACCAGGTTGCCAAAGGCCACGTACAGCCTGGCCTTGAACACCTCCAGGGGTGGGACATCAAAAACCTCTCTGTGCAACCTGTTCCAGTGCCTTACTACCCTCAAAGTAAAAAATTTCTTCCTAATGTTTAATCTAAACCTGCCCTCTTCCAGTTTAAAGCCATTCCCCCTCATCCTATCACTACGTGCCCATGTAAAAAGTCCTTCCCCAGCTCTCCTGCAGGCCCTCTTTAGGTACTGGAAGGCCGCAATAAGATCTACCTGGAGCCTTCTCCAGGCTGAACAACCCTAACTCTCTCAGCCTCTCCTTATAGGAGAGGTGCTCCAGCCCTCGGATCATCCTCGTGGCTCTCCTCTGGACACACTCCAGCAGGTCCATGTCTTTCTTATGTTGAGGACTCCAGAGCTGGATGCAATACTCCAGGTGGGGTCTCACGAGAGGGGAGTAGAGGGACAGAATCACCTCCCTTGACCTGCTGGCCACACTTCTTCTGATGCAGCCCAGGATCCGGTTGGCCTCCTGGGCTGCAATTGCACATTGCTGGCTCATGTTGAGCTTCTTGTCAATCAGCAAACCCAGGTCCTTCTCCTCAGGGCTGCTCTCCAGCCATTCCCCATCAAGCCTGTATTTGTGCTTAGGATTGCCCCAACCCATATGTAGGACCTTGCACGTGGCCTTGTTGAACTGCATGAGGTTGGCTTGGGCCCACCTCTCCAGCCTGTCCAGGTCCCTCTGGAATTTATGTGTTATGAATTCTGCTTATTGACACCTGTTTCCCAGAAAGACTACAGCTAGTGTCAGATGTTTCCTTTGGATTTTTGAGTACATCAGAAGCATGAATATTCTGAACCACTGTGGTTACAAGATGCAGTAATTTTTAGCAAATAACACAATTATGTCTGCTGCTTTTCTGAGCTCAGTTCCTTTCAAGATTTCAATCTTCCAACTAGGTTCACACCAGCCAGTGTCTCTGTTTACGTATGCACCCCAGGAGCGAGGTGACATTGAAAATGCTAAAACAACATATCTAGATTATACACTTTAAATCTGCATTGCCTCCACACTAGAAGTGCAACCGTATATTTTGTATACATTAAAAAGCAGACTCACATATTAATATGCCAATTTATATCCCAGGACACTCCATATATTCAGCAGCCGAAGTTACCCAATTTCATTTCCTTGTTTGTTAATATGTCCTTTGATCTTCCCTGTATGCAAATGTTGACAAGCATTATACAAATGCCAGAATGATACTCTGATTCTAAAGGGATGAAACTACAAACTGTACCAAAAATAGGTGCCTCCTCTCTCCCTGTGGGTTAGCCAAGGCAGCATTATGTGCATGGTTTACTCATCCCAGCAGAGGAGATGTAGAGACTGGAGACAGATAACAGTACTTCCTATTTCCCTTTTGGTTGCTGCTATTACCTTTCCAAGTCAAAGGGGATCTGCTGCATTTGGAGAGGATGGGAGAAGACATTTACTCAAGGTCTATGGGTGCTGGAGGAAGAGTGGGTGAGGGATGCTGGGGTAGGCCATGTATAGGGATGCTGGCATCATTTTCCTGTTAATTTCATTCCATAAGTAAAGTTCTACAGAAATGTTACTGGTCTCCTGACATCAGGATACCTGGGTATAGTGGGGAGGGGAGAGAAGGGAAGAGATTGATGGCAAGGAAGAAAAAGAAGGGAGACACTTGGCTCTTTCAACTGCTTCAGATTCACTCCTAACTTTTTAAACTAGCTCAATACTTGATGATATGATGAGACCTTTCTGGTACAAGTACTGCTAAAAGGTCCGGTACTTCCAGTCTTTGCTATCTCTATTCATCTTTAACAAACAAAAATAAAAAAGAAGCAAACTAAACCAAAACAAACCAACCAAACATACAAACAAAAAACCCAACAAAACCCAAGCCCACAAACCCATAGATTTGAGAGAAACAAGTCCTTAATTACGAAGTTTCTGTTTGCTTCCTCATGCAAGTTCCAACGTGCAGTTATTGCCACATAAGCTATGCATTCACACCCTGCAGGATACTGCACTCATGTTACAAGATTATTATCAAAACAGTCCTATGTTTTCTAAGTGTTTGTTAAAAATGCAGAAAAGCTAAACCAAATTATACTGATGTCCATATGAAGTCCATATCCACTTTAGGAGTGGATAAAAATGATTGAGACTTACACAGGTTACTTAAGTAACTGTTATCTCTTTGCTGACTAATTTCAGAAACATAACATTCCAATAGTATGTCAACAGAAAGGAATCAGCCTGTAGTATCATCAAGAATAGGATCTAAATGGTCCTTTAACAATTTAATAAAATTTACCCATATTCAAACTGTGTTTAGGACCTTGTGACCTCACACTGCCTTTGTGTGTATTAGAAAAAAAATTATTTAACAATAATAATTTGCATACCAAAAGGTTGCCTCAAAAGAAGTGAAAACAAATTGTAAATTTTCTGAGTAATAATTCAAGTTACAAAAATTCACCAGTAGCATCTGGAAAAATAGCAATATAAATATAGCTGTTGGATTTACAACAGATTTTATGAAATTAAATTACTAAAAAGAAATACAGAAATGCCATAGGTCACAAGTGCCTCAAAAGGAGAAGAAGAAAAAAAGAAAAAGACCTAGTAAAATCCAAATATTTCTCAATTTTAAAAATTCAGAATATGTCATAGCAATAAAATATATAGTTTGTGTTTAGGTTTAAATATGGGTATGTATATATAGATTTATTTATTTATTATGCAAGAAAAAGATAATTCCAGCTAAGAATTTCACAAGTTGTTACTAGTCTTGGCACAATTACAGTATTGTGGTTGTATAAATTGCAAGTACAGAAAAAAATAATGCTAGAATTTTCAAAACAGAATCAGTCATCATATCAGTAGTAAACCCACCAAAAAAAAAAAAATCATGCTGATGTTATCTTTTCCAGATGCTACCAGGACAACTTTGCAAGTATAAACCTCTGTAAAGAACATTTCTATAGAGACATTTTAAGATTTTGACTTTGAGCTACAGATAGTTTGTCTTTTGAAAATCAAAATTATCTGTAGATTAATTTGTTTCCCATTACAGTTTCGGATTTCTTCTTCATCCATAAAATTAACTGCAGTGAACTTCCAGGAGTAAAAAGCTGTCTTTTTTCAGGCTTGAATAAGAGGAGAAATAGTCACTTGTCCTGTAATCTGGCTACAATTAAACACATTGAAGACAAATTAAAAGATGGAAAACTTTGGGCACTTTGCTATGATCCTTTGTTATACAAGTACTGTACTATACAGTAAAAAATCAGTACACATTGCCTACATTTCACTACCAAATGCTTAACATATTATTTAAGTAGACCATAAATATAAAATAAAATAGGAAAAGACAATATTTACCTTTTCCAACTGGGCATTTTTTTTTGATTTGTACAAAAATTCCCCCACTGCCACAAAGACAGAAAGCACCAATCCTGCTGCCAGCACGATGAAGATTCCTCCAATATTTTGAACTCCCAAAGCACTGGCCTCTTTACTTTCCTCCTCTGGGCAGCCATTGCCTCTCCACCACTTCTCTTTCATCATGTGGAGTTTGCCCTCCTCTTGCAGCTGAAGAATTGCTATAGTGATCTTGTCTCTATATGGAGAACCTAAAGAGACCACAGGGAACATATATTGCATGGTGTATATTTTCAGGGAAGTTAGCAATTCCTGATGAGAATAAAATGTAATATAATGTCAGAGGAAAAAACTATATCCTCTACAACCATAACATTTATCAAAAATCCATTTACATGTCACCACAGTCACACTGGTCATGTAAATACAAACCCATGTGCACACACACATTTAAATATATATACACAAAACGATCCAGCTGGTGCTGCCTGTAAGCCAGGTAACTTAATGCAACAAGTCCTTTCACTCTTAATCCCACGGTCTCAAACATCTTCATGCCGAACTATTATATCCAGCCTAACAGTATTCATCTTTCAATTTCCATCAGGCTTTTAATTATGCTGCAGTAGATTTAGTCTAATATACAGTAATCCAGAGGCTGCTTCATAGCTTCGTCCCCTAAAGCTGATATGTAACAAACATAAAAGTCTGATATGTAACAAACACTTTATGCTATTACTTTATCAAAAGAAGAAACAATTTATGCTTCAGGACCAAGCCACAAAAATCTCTATTTGACAGATTGTCAGGCACTTACAGTACCTTCCAAGTATGCACTTACTTATTAACAGTACCAGGTAATAATGCATCCAGAAAGATAAGGTTAAGTGTGTTTGGATAACAGGGATTTAATTTTTCATATTTTAATGCATTTCTCATAATTCAGTATTTTAAAATGACATGATAATTTTGCAGCTTTTCAACTTTTCAATATTTCAAGGTGCCGTTCAAAAGGTAGTGTCGTATCTTTGTATGTCATCTGCTTTATTTTTTCTTTACATAGTGCATAAGGACTTTTGAATGGGTGTTTTAAAATCTACATTAATTAATGAATAATGCCAATGGAGAAAGCTTTTATTTTTTGAATGTTAGAGAGTAAATCACATCAGTTATAAGTGCTTTCTATGTTAAGATTTGTGTAATGTTTAAGGAGAGAATAAAGCCATAATTTTTCTTCTCCTCCTTCAAAAACAGGAACAAAAGACTCTTCATTAAAGTGGTTAAGAAAACCCAGGAAAAAGGCGAGTAGATGAAAAGGCATGGCATCCTCTCTTTCATGTGATATGAATACAATTCTACAAAGAATCCTTCTCTTTTTCTTTCTGTCATAATAATGCTACTTAGTAGCTATAATTTTTACAGTGTTTCCTTTGACTGAATAATAAAATGCATTTTCATTAGCTTGATATCTTTAAAAAAATTCTTCAGCATCATTTAGAGAGATGCTGCCCATTTGACTATTTCATGTACAGTGATCAACTGTGAAGGAGCTGAAGGAGTGAATGGATAGTATATTTTATATTCTTTACACTCTTGGAAAACATTTATTTTCCTTTGGAATTTTTTTTCAATTTCTTCTTGCGTATCTGGAGCTTATAATGAGAATAAAGCCAATAGCAAAGGATTGCTATGCCAGCATGGAAGCAAAACCTAGCAAAACACTGGGCTTTTCCTTTATTCCAGAATAAAAGGTGGGAAAAGTTGGCCTCAAAGTATTTAAACTGCTTTTATCACCTATGTGTAGAAGAGAATGATGTTTTGTACTAGGAACTTTAACAGTATTTACACAGGACTATATAAGAAGCAGAAAGAAAAGAAAACAAATTATTTTCTACTCTCTTGTGTATTCAAGGGACCAAGTCTTATCATTTCAGACCATCCTGATTATGCTGAAACCCTGCAAAACCCTGTTTTTGACACATTTCTTCAGCCAGATGGAAGAAGGAAAGTGGTTAGTCCACAAAAGCCTGGGGAAGTGTAAGTGCACACTATAATATTTGGGGGATATTTTCAGCGTTACACCAGCTATAAATATTTAACAACAACTTAAATAACATTAGATTCTGAGAAATAATTTTGGACTCAGTTTAAGCCATCTTCTGATCTGACAGGCTGCTTTCTAATTAAACTGATTTGCATTTCATTTCCACACTTTCTGTTGGTCTAAAAATAGTCAGTACCAACTATTTTTCATGTATTATTTATATATTCTAGGGACCAGATTTGTACATATACAGTTCTAGTCCATTTGAAGTGCTTAAAAAGTGAATTAACTGAGGAATTAATAGATAGAAACCATAAAGCACAGGCTAATCCTATCTACAATTAGTTAAGTTTATGAGGATGGCATTAGAAGCATGTAGTTAACAGATATTCAGTTCAACAATATCACTTACTGTTGGTGATTTGCAAAATTTTGCACAAAGAGTTGTGCAGTGGACAGATTACAAGCCTTTGGTGTTTCTATTCCAATATTGGGTTTTGTTATTCCTTATTATAATGTCTTTAAAACGGTAATCTTACAATTAAGGATCAATGTGTTCCTACTGCAATATCTGCATTTACTGTACCTTCTTAGCTTGTCTTAAAAATGGTAATCTCACAAGTCAGGATCAATGTGGGATAACCAGCATTGCATACTCCTGCTGTTAAATTAAACATTTAAAATTTTATACCCATGAAAGAGCTAGCATTTAATGTTGTAGGTCTACTCTATTTCTGAATGACTTGCAACGATCTAAATTCATTGATTTATATTTTGTAACAAACAATGAATACACCTAATAATCTAATATTTGAAAAAAAAAATGTTGTTTATACTGATTCAAGTGGTTATTAAGAGAACAAAAGAAGCATAGCAACTATTTTGTTTCCTAAGGTTTTATTTGATCCTAGATTATTTTTCTCATATAAACTGGATTGCAAGTCCCAGCAATGGAAAATCCACCCAGAAGAACCTGAAGAGGCTAAAAGTATCATGGTCTGATCTGTGGATGATAAAGCTAGCATACAAAAAAAAAAGAGAAAATAAATAGAAAATATGGACAAGGCATCCAGATTACAGTCTAGATATTAAAAACCTGTTCCTTGCAGAAATGAAAAATTTCAGCAAGCAAATGTAAAGATTTTTTACATTTACTGGTAATTTTCACTATCCCTCCTATGACATAATTACAGAGATTTTTATTTAAATTCTTTTTTAAAAAATAAATTTAGACCTTCGGAACTGTCAGAATTCCTACGAAGTCTCACATTGCATTTATAGGTGATGATAAGAAGTTTCAGCTCCTACTTTTCTATTAAGTGACATTCCATATATTTCTAATTGCTCTCATAAATAAGAGAAGCTGAGTCTTTGAGGTTTTCCATGCAGATTTCTGTTCCCCAATTTGACTTATAAGGTTAATGTGATTACAGAGGCAAGGCAGTCAGTTCTTGGTTGAGCTTTTGGAAAAGGGTGCATCAGCTAACTGCGCATCATATATACATTGAGAACAAGAAGTCTCAACTATTCAAAGAGTGCTTAAAAACGCTGGCTTTCAGTGTTTCGCTCACTGTGCTGTTTGTCTATAAAGCACCATGACAGATTCAAAGCCATGGTGATAGTCTTTCAATTTATCCTAGACAACTTAGGGAATTCTATCCTCAACAGTGGGGCTGAATGAGACGGTGAGAATTCAGATTTATGAAGAGCTTTCAGAGTTTTAAATTTCTTTTCCATTACAAAGGAATCATTTGGGTGCAGAAAATGGAACTAGGTAAGCTCAAACCAAAAGACAGCCAGTAGCTTTTACTTAATGCTTTTGGATGCAAATTCAAGTCACGGTTCAAAGAGAAGGGTCTTGATTCTGTAGACAAAAAGTCTGAAGCCCTTTCATCACAAAACTGTTGCATTTCAGCATTATGAAAGGCAGAACTTTGGAACTGTCCTCCAGAGATATCCTAGTGCACCCCTTCTGTTCAAGCTATAGTATGTTACTCAGGGTGCATTGTTCAACTGAGTTCTGTATATCTCCAAGGATGGAGGCTCTACAACATCTCTGGGCAACCTGTTGTAGTGTTTGATCACCCTTACTGTGAAGAAGAGGGGGTTTGTGTGTATTTTTTCCTCTCATGTTTAAATGGAATTTATTTCGTTTCAGTTTATGCTCTATGCCTCTTGCTTAGTAGCTGGGTGCCAGTGAAAAAATTTTGACTCTTTCCATTATTTTCCCTCATCAGGTACTTATACATATTGATCAATTCGCCCCTGAGCTTCCTTCTCTTCTTCAGGCTGAACATTCCCAGCCCTGTCAGCCTCTCCTGTAAGCTTCAGAAAGGCTGTGGCCAGTTTGCTTTCAATTGTTATATATCCCTCAGAAGAACCTTAAAGTATTGTAGTTAAACTACAGGACACTGGGTGGAGGGTAATACTTATTTAGTGAGCCCGGGTTACTGGGAAATGAGTGAAAAAGGAGTACTTAACCAGGAAATGCAAGAGAGACAAAATAAATAGCTGGTGCTCTGGCTTTTTCAGATCAAGAATGCCAAAACCCATGCAAACACCATGTGCTGGGATGCAACACACTAATTTGTATCTACTTAGGGGCCATATATAAGGACAGAGACATTTTACATTTGTAGATGAGTCCTGGACAGTGCAACACATACATATGGTCTTAGACACTATAAGATCAACATGGAAGTTTTAATAATGTCTTTGCTTCAGTTACATCTGTTCAGTAAATTCCTACTAGAAACCGCTTCTCTAAGGCAGAGTGTGTTTGCAACAGCTACTGGACATCAAGTGTTTTGGCAATTCTTTATTGATACAAAGCTCAGTCTCTTAACATGTCTCTCAAATAGTGCTTCAATATGCTCATCCTTCTGAGGTAGCAATAAAAGAAAGTTCTTTCATCAAATATGCTACACATTCTTACATTTCAGCAACAATAAATTAACTGCTCAAGCAGTTGAAATTCTCAAATTAGTTTCAATACATGGTTTGACCTGCATAAAAATAAATAATTTGCACCTATTTTTTGTGCATTATGTTCAACTAATGAAGACAAATGTATTAATTTGTTTTAGTTACAGAAGAAGTGAAGCTCAGCACTTTTATGCATGTATAAGTGATGAATATTACAGTCCAAATTATATGAAGGATTACAGATTAAGTGCAGGCAAGCAGAAGAAAAAAAGCTTCCTGTGTTGGTACATGGTTTCCTATTTATTCCTATAGAGACAAATCTGTTTATATGTCTCATCTCCAAGGACTGGTAAAAAATGCTCATATTACGTAATTTGTATGCTCTGAAGGGAATAAGCAGCTTCAAGAGAACTAGGGTGTCTTAACAATAAAACCAACTGATTGCTTAGATATTTTTTTTTTTTTTATGATTATTTTTTGTAGTGCTTTAGATTTTTGAAAATTCTAGGCAGGGGACAATGTTTATACTTTTAGTATTGAAGTTCAGAGTGCAAAAACTGCACAGAGTTCATTACGCTATTTGGAATTACCTAAGAAGTTATAATATATATACATAAACACATATGCACATTTTCTACATAGTCAGAGTGCTGGGCTGTAAGATGGAAATTTTCCTCTAGCAGCAGTATTTTATAACAGGCAATAGACAAGGATAGCTCAGATATCCTCAGTGTCCCACACAATATAAACAGAAAATAGCTACAGAGTCTGAAATCTCAACAAGGATTAAATTGAAAGCCAGTGTTGACTTTTGAGTTTAGTACTTTACAGAGGAAATGCAGGAATATATTTTCATCAATGTAAAATTTAAACTCCTGAACTGTTCAGTATTTTCAGATATGTAGAATTTGGTTTCAGTTATGTTAGCCAAGTGTATTGTTAACAATTTTGGGGACTAAATTAATACATCATTTGCCTGTTATTTCCTTCAGTTTTGGAACTGCCTGCTTTTTGAAAGGTTCCTGAATCATTTATATCTGTGGCTTTGTTGGTTTTACATAAAACATTTACATTTTTACTCACTTCTGTTAAATTACAACTCTTCTATTTCTGCCACTGAGATACATCTCAGCTTTTTGCAACTATCCCAACACAGGGAAGGTTCTCAGGATCGTCTTCAGATGCAGTTTAACAGCTGTCTGTGCAGAAATCCCATCTCCTTTTCCAAATCCCAGTTTGTTTGTTATCACTACTTCCTCCATACTATGACTAGTGCTCATCCAGCCTCATTAGCAGCTACATAGTTAAACACAAAGTAAATTAATTTTATGAAAGCAGATGAACAGTATTCTGCCAGTTTATGTCACTAAACCAGCTCATATAGTTATCAGGTTTTGCAAAATGCAGCAGCCCTATGCCAGTTTAAAATGATAGTGAAAGTTGATCTTTACTTTCTTATTCAGGTATGTTATAGGTAGAAACGTTATGCCTGGAAGTTTTTTGTTTGGGTTTTTTTTTGTTGTTGTTGTTTTTATTAAAATAAGGGACCTGGTTCCCAGAATCAGATAAATAAATCTTTACTAGCCCTGTCGGTTCTAATAGACGTAAATTAAAAATAAAGGAACAGGCTGACTTGTGCACCTGTACAGGAACAGTAAAAAACACCATATAGAATGGAAGCACTAAGCATGCTAAAGACTGTCATCAAA
Source organism: Charadrius vociferus (assembly GCF_000708025.1). Lineage (NCBI taxonomy): Eukaryota > Metazoa > Chordata > Aves > Charadriiformes > Charadriidae > Charadrius > Charadrius vociferus. The sequence goes on along the minus strand of NW_009661374.1, from coordinate 264,575 downwards.
CACTTCTTTAGAGAAAAAAGTCTGTCTGTTCCTGCAAATCAGTCCTGATAAAGCATTTTGAAAGCAAAAAAGATCTTTATCTTCTAACCAAGAAGACAAAAACTCTATCAGAACTGAACATTGACAAGAATTGAAATGATGTGATTGGCCTGATGACATTCTCCACACTAAAACATGAAATAAGGTGTAGATACTCAGCAATTAAAATAAAACATTCCAAACCAAACCTTTCAGTGAGTCTTATAATCTTCTCTAAGAATAAAAGAAAAAAAAAAGAAAAGATATAGAGAAAAAAGAAGAGGAGGAAGGGGAAGAGAAAAAGAAAGAGAAAGAGAAAAGAGAAAAGAGAAAAGAAAGAGAAAGAGAAAGAGAAAGAGAAAGAGAAAGAGAGAAAGAGAGCTGGATAAACAATGGCATCCAAATAACAGAATACAGTAAAGTAGAGTAGAATAGACTAGACTAGATTTCAGTTGGAAGGGACCTGCAACAATCATCTAGTCCTGACCAATTCAGGGGTGACCTAATGCTAAATCATACTGTTAAGGGCATTGTCCAAATGCCTCTTAAACACTGACAGGTTTGGGGCATCAACCACCTCTCTAGGAAGCTTGTTCCAGTGTTTGACCACCCCCTTGGTAAAGAAATGCTTCCTAATGTCTGGTCTGATGCAGCTTTGAACCATTCCCACATGTGCTATCACTGGGTACCAGGGGACAAGATCAGCACCTCCTTCTCCACTTCCCCTCTTCAGGAAGCTGTGGAGCACAATGACGTCACCCCTCAGTCTTCTTTTCTCCAAACCAGTCAAACCTAGTCTCCTCAGGCCTGTCTCAGAGGACATGCCTTCCAGCCCTGTCACCAGCTTTCTTGCTCTCCTCTGGACACATTCAAGTATCTTCATATCCCTCTTAAACTGTGGGGCCCAGAACTCATTATCATTATGATACTTATCTGTATCATAAACCTACTCCCTTCAGAAGAATTTACAACTGCAGGATAACAATGCTACATGTTCTCATTCAATCTGAGTTTAAAGAATAGACTGCCCCCTACTTTGGCGGTGGCTATAATGTCTGACTATGGACAACTGTACATTCAATTTTGAGCTTCATTTCCATGTCATTTCTGGAGAATGGAAGGCTTTCTATTCATACTGTAGTCTCTCTTAAACTGGACTTCATTTTAGCACAGTTATAGATAGCACCTACAGCAGGAAAAATTTCTAGCACCACTATGTTCTAAGTATGTAATAACAGATTGAATTTCTTTACTAGAAAACATTCCAAGCATTTGTTTAAAATATTAATTTGGATGTAGTTCATGTTCTAAGTGTAGAAAATGTTTAACAAAAAAAAGTTAATTCAGATATGTAGCTGTAGAATTCAAGGCTTTGGCCTTTTAAATGCTAGACAAAACATAGGAGGCAACATCCTACACATCTGTAGGATGATGAAGTGTTATCCTTACACTTACAAGGCATTTACTCCAATTTTATCTGCTTTTTATTTCACAGGCAAGCTCCAGAAGTAAACTAATTTTTAGATGATTACAAAACCAGGCTGTAAATCTCTGTCTGGAATGATAAATGCGGCAAGGGAGGAGGCTGAATGAATTCTAAGAGGAGAGTTAAAACTATTTTGAGATCATCTTCATAGTATCTTTTTTCACTTTCTATTGCATATTTAGGAAATAACAGTTATTTATTTGTTCGTATTTTTACTGCATTAAGTTTTAATCATTTAAATTGCAAACATCTATTACAAGATTTTGTTGTTAAGTAATTTGTATTCCCTACTGTGCCTTCATTTAAAATTTTCTATATTTGGAAACATGCACTTAAATAAAAATGGCAGGCAATTAAATCTTTTGTAAAATACCTGCATTAATAACAAGGTCAGGTCAGTTAAAATTTTTCAATATTATAAAATAAAAATTTTTACTGTGAATATTTTTTCTAAGTCACTCCCTAGAGACAGAAAAGTTAATATAAATCAGCTGGACATATACAGTGTTATTGGATACAACATGATAATTAAGTGTTATACATTTGCTGATTAAACTATTTGTTTAAATTCTGTTTGAATCCAGCACCCTATCACTGGGGTAGGAAGAACACTGGTGTATTGCATTTATTAATGGCTTAGAAAATATAAATAATTCATGAAGTCATATTCCTAGAGAAGATATGAAATAGCAGATCATAAATTATTGCCTGAAACCCTTTTTTTCTGCAGTGAAATCTTTAATTTAAGTGAGTGGAGTGTGAAATACTCTTTCTAGATTCTATGTCTGATGGAATTAGATGAATACTACTGTCTTGAAATGTGCTTACTCCAAACAACATTTTAATTACATGTTACACAGCTGACTGAAAATGAAAAAAAAAAAAAAAAAAAAAGAAAGCCAACTCTACTCTTGGTTCTGATTTGCCAAAAATTAAAGATTTGAATGCCTGAGTTAAAAAATGTTAACTACGTTTTGCAAAAGTATACAAATAAATTTCTATGTGCAAGTGATCTGCACATTACATTAGTTGGCCAAATAGACTTTTTGGAAGTCATGGGTGAATAAGTAAAATATTCAGAGTCCTTAAGAACAACATACTGTCAAAAATACACTTTTTTTTTTCTCTAAGAGATAAAAATGTTTGTAAACAAAGACTTTTTTTTTTTTATATTTCATTAGAATTTACAAAGACACCTTCAGTAAAAATGTCACTTCTGAACCAATAGAACATTGAAGTTTTGTTTCATCCTTTGAACTTAAGTGAGTATACGGATATCAGGGGCCTGCAGCCAATGCATCTCTGCTGGAAGTCTGTTTATTTTATTCATATACTTTTCTTTTTGACATGGGAGGTGAAACTTGTTTGTATCACAGTAGCTAACAGCTTTCTATTGTGAATATATAAGTATGCACTGCGTAGGTATATTTTATGTACTCACCTGAAAAAATTTTGATACATGGATCTGTTTTACCATTGCAAGTTATTGCATCTTCGTATAATAGGTGGTTCTGTAAGACTTAGCTTGGCAATGAAGTGTTGGTAGATTTATTCACTTGATGTTTTGACCCCAAAATATATTGTTTAATTTCATTTATATCCTGAGAGTTGTCTTTTATCCCCATGTACAGTGAAGAGTCTCTATATCATTGGGAGAGTGCACATTTCTTTTTTTAAAAAAAAAAAAGTTAAAAGTTTAATATTAAAGATCTGAGCCTCAAGCCCTTTCCAATGTTTTTCAGGGCATCTTGATAATCCATCAGTATGGAAAGATCAAGGATGCAAATGGTGATATGCTGTAGTAGGAAAAGTCATCGTTTGACACAGCAAGGGAAAAGTAAGTCAAAAAACTAGTAAAAGTGAAGATAGTCATGTAACAGATTCAGCTCACTATGTTTTGCATTTGAGATATTATTAATATTAATAGCACAATTTATTTTCTTATAATAGCTGCACAGGAAGAAAGGATAAGAAAATGTGTATTTCATCTTTTTCTCAGAGTGTTTTTTATCTCACCATTATCAGATATTATAGGAACATCATTGCTATACAGCTAAAGCCCCCTCTTAATCTAATTCTGTAACTTTCCACAGCTCAACAATCACAAAGCAACAGTAGAGAAATGGCTATCTCTAATTTCTTATATGTGCCATATCTCAAACACCACTTTCTATTTTTTATTTAAGAGTTAGAAGAGACATATATGCAAATTTTTAGGATTACTTACACCTACCATTTTTCATTTTCAAAATGTCAAAGGCATTACTTTGCATTTGTCTTCACACGTACAGAGTTTGTCTGGCATATACAGGTTAGTCCTGAGTTGCCACATTAGTGCAGATCATCTGAAAAGTGCATGCTCAGTAGGTCTGCTCATATGGAATGGGTTTGACGTATACACTTGTCAGCCATTTATGTATTCCAGGTTCAACAGAGAAGCAAATGGCAATTCAACAGAAAATCTGTCCAAGCCAGACAGAAAGTAGCCTGCTGTCTAACATGCTGAAGAGAAACAAGAATTTGGAAAAGAAATAAGTACCTGAAACCACCACAGAGAGATGAAGATTTGCTTTTTTACAAAACATGATTTCAAATATGTTTCTTCCAATTGGAGAGTAAAAAGTAAAAAAAAAAAAAAAAGTGAAAAGTAGCTTTGCAGACCATTAAGGCCCTAATATAGAGTGCATAGAAGCAAATTTCTAACCTTTCATGTTCACTTCACATTAACAGTGACGTTAATAAATACTCATTATGGAAAACAGCATTTTTCACATAATATTCCTGTGTTTTACAGTATGTTGACCATAGAAAAGTTGTATTAACTGTGTTTCAGTAAGTCATATTGCTGGATAGACTAGGTTTTCTTGAAAAAAGTTACAATTTCTGTTTGATGAGAAGACCATAGGCAAGTGGAAATATCATAAACATTTAGGAATCTTTTGCAGTGGCAAATTTATCCCAACTGGGATTTACTGAAAAGAAAAAAAAAAAAAAAAAAATTAAATACCTTTATCGTACATGATGAAGAAATTGGAGTTTTAAAACTACTGGAGGTTATAAGTAACACTTTCAAGAATCTATCTTTAAGACCAGAAGTTATTCTGCATACGCAAAGGGTTTGTTCTGTCCCCACCCCCTTTCATTCGTTTGCTTTCTGTGTCTTTTCTCTGTTTCTCTCTCTTTCTTTTTCCCTCCCTCCACCCCTCCCCTTCTTCCTCCCTCAAATATCAACCTTGGATGAGGAGGTGCATGCCCAAACAAAGCTAAATTCTAACTACTAACTGAAATAATATGTATTTCTAGTAGGTAATGATACATATTCATATATTTATTGTTAGAAATAAACTACACAGCATACTTCAAGCTTTATGCATGTTAACAAAAGTTTTCCTGTCTACCAGATTCATTGATGAAGAACACAGGACTGGTAAAATAGCGCCACCTAATAGGACATGCCAGAATAAAGGTAATACAAAATCCTGACATGTGGAGCTTGAAACTGGAAGGGGGCAGGGGGTGGGGGGGAGAGGAGTGCTCTAGCAAAGCAAGTGTTACAATCCTGGTCACAAAGCTATAAACAAAGTTGCAAAGACAGAAAATAAAACAAACACAACCCCAGTTACAAATAGGTCCTCCCTTATCTGTTGCAAAGTATCAGTTGCTGTCAAACATCTCATCCCAGGTCTGTTCTTCCCTTCTCTTTTCATTATAAATGAAGTTTTTCTAGCCTAGCACCATAGGTGGCTGACTGAAAATGAATTCAAGTATATACAAGACTGTTACCTCAATTTATAAACATGTATCATAAGAATCATTCATTGTATGTTACCCAATTCACTATTTCTAATGTATTTTTCAGTGCTGTGGGTGTCATATGTAACTTATTAAATAAAGTTAACAGAAAAGATATCATACAGAATGCAGCCTTGCACCTATTCCAAACATAAGTGTATTTTGTTGATTTTAAAGGGATACACTGGTCCTTCTTTGTGACAAAGGTACATAATTTCCAATTTCCTTCATCAAGGCTACATTTGAGTAATCTAAACTTTGTTTACTTCATTAATGCTTTTAGAAGGATTAAAATAATCATGTACACTCAGATTTTGCTGCTTCAGTGTATTTGGAAGGAGTTGATACCTATGCATCTGCTGTTTTTTTCTCCTCCTCTTGTCCAACTTTCTTTCTCTGAATTTATAACTTTCACATCGTGAGCAGAGAGGTTTTACTGTAGTACCCTAAGATGGTGCTATATTTGGGTGGTTGCATTTTCTGAGTGATTATTCTATCATAAACTACTCTGATAGCATATTTTTTCTGTTAGGAAAGCTTTTAGCTCTTCTGTTTGTAGCTACTTAGACTCAAGCAAATTATGTTCTCACTAACTATTGTTCCATTAGCCTTCAAAAGGAACAAGATATGTTGCACCTACACCCTTTGATGCTGTTCTCCAAAAACAACCATATCCATTCTACTGTATTCAACATAAGGCCTGTAACAACTTTATTCGACAAATTCAACCTTACATGCAAATATTTCCGCAATTTCAAGACACTATTCCAGGAGATAAACTGGGTATTTTTGTAAATTTGGGGAGATGACATCTTTATCATTCAGATACTGTGCCTCTAATACAAATAGTTCTGTATTGTTGTTCTTTATTGCTTAGAGATGTATCACTTCCCAAATAGGCATAAGCAGTAACATGTGCTTTGTTTGTGAAACTGCTACACTGTAGTTTTACAAGCACTTGACAAGTTAATCTTAGGATTATTAACTCTAAAAAGATATTACTCAATTACATGTCTATAAAATTATTCCATAAACATTAAGTAATGATTAAATCTACTTCTGTAGATTTAACCATGTCTTAAGTTGTTTTAAAGACTTTGGAATTATGTTTTCTTGTAGAAATGAGATTAGCTATAATGCATGGGTTTGTTTTGTACTGTCCACTGCTAGGAAAGATTTCTTAGCTTAAATAAAGCAATATATTTAACAAAAACTATTCTGACTGGTACAATGGATATGCTTCTTCTTAAGATCTCCTTTCAAATGAATGTGTGAACTATGCATTATTTTTAGAAGAGGCTGCCCAATCTCTTTCCTCTGAGACTGTGCAGCTAATACACAGGATACAAAACTTTTCTAAATGTTAGTTCTCTGGATAACATTTTATAGATACTGCCCTAACACAAGATTAATATCTTACTCTTAGATGTTCTGGGATAGCTCGAGATGCTGTGTCACTGTACCTTCATGTCTTTTGTGAAAAACTTATGTCTTATTTTAGGTTCTGTTATATTTCCTTTCTTGAAGGCCTCATCTTTTTTTTTCAGATCTTACTTCAACTTCTTTTGCTAAGTTTAACACTTTTTCAACTCTTGTTTTACCTTCTTTGCTGCTCTATGATTCCTGCTAGTATGTCCTTTATTTGTTTCACCTTGATTCAAGACAATTGTCAGCTCGCAGATCTGCTTGTACAACACTATTATTTCTCTTGATACAGATAATATGTTGTTACTTGGAATCTTGCTGATGAATAATTGCTGAATAATATCTTTGATACGATTCAAAGTTAATGAAGAAATAGTGCACGCATGCTGCCTGTTCTACCCAGGTAAATTAGGGGACAAGACCAAAAGAGGCTTCCTTGTGTCTTTACACCCAACACTTCTTCCTCAAAACTTTAACTCTAGAAGTCCATTTCTGGCTTTAATTTTCTTTTCCTCTGTTTTCTCTGGCGTTTATGCTATTTCTCTGATTTACACGTAGTCAAAATCATTTGTAAAATAGCCTGAACTCTCACTTTGGCACTTCCGTGGGCACTTAGATTTCTCAGGTATGCTTCAGATGCTTCATGAGTTTGCACGCAGCTTATTCAAGGATTTCAAACTGTCACGAAGCTTTAACTTTCACCATACTAAAGCGAAATGGAAGATGGTTTTCACCCTCAAAATAAAAAAAAGGTTTATCTATCAGAAAATACAAGGTGTCAAAAACAGCAATAGGGCTGAAGTCCAGTCCCTTCTGTCACTTACATGTCTACAAAACATATTCCGCGATATAAGAAGCCACAATAGAACAGGGTGGAAAAACTGCAATATAGATTAAAACTAGATTCCTAACAAATAACTGTTCAAAGACAGAACGAATAGAATCATAATTTCTGCAGGAAGTGTCCATTTCATAGCAAATTACTGAAATAATGAAAATTACAATGATGTTATTAAAGTTGCAGTAAATATCTAAAACATATAGGGAAACATATATTTGATAATACTAGTAAATACCTCTTTATCCAAGATATTCCAGTAAAGTTTATTTCTTAACCTTCCTTACCATTTACAGTACTGGATGCAACTTTCCCTATATGATGATTTAGTGTATAGTATTAACACAGAGAAAATCAGTACCAAATGTACCATACGTAAGACCTATCTGAGAAAAACATAAAACATATTCACATCAATAACTAAGTGATAAATTCTTCTTAAAAATGAAGTTAAAGTAAATATTGGCCTTGCAGAATGGTCTTCCAATATTAAGTAGGCTCATTTTGCAGTACTGAGAGAGTCTTTGTGTCACACCATTTTTTATTCCTATCTATTCTGAAATCTGAAGCCAGATTCTCAGCTCGTGTCCTCCAAAAATCACTGCAGCCAATGGGAATTCAGCAACTCAGTGCTGATTGAATACCATCCTGTGGATTCTAGCAGCCAGACTAATGTCTGCAATTAGCTCTTAATCTTGCAACTAAGGTTTTGTAGCTACTCAAGAACACCTGACCCAGAAAATATTTGCAAGATTGGAATTACTCTGCAAAACCATATTCCACAAAGTTAATTCAACATTTCTTTTGTCTGTGGATTACACAGGGTGTGTTATGGAACCTCTCCTCCTCTTTGAAGAATCCCAGTGATTAGCCCTCTTAGTATAGGAGCATTATCTCTATTTGCTAATGCAAGCCTTGTACTACTAGCACCTCATTCTCTAGAAATCAATATTTTAAAAACATTTTTTTATAAAATAAAGTGCAGTGAAAAGTATTTTGTTGTTTAACAAATGGAAGTCACTACATAAGAGAAACATATCATATGAAAATGTCCATTTTTTTATAAAGTAACTTCTGTTTAGAAAATTCAGTAAAACCCATAAATGTTGATAAAAGATATAATATTTTTTTCCAGATGGGAAAAAGAGAAGAAGAAAAAATGTTAGCAATGTTGAGAAAGCAACAGTGTATTGGAGCTTTTGTGTGCTACTGAAGCAACTAAGATTAATGAACAGAGAACAAATGGTTGACATAGCACCTACCCATGGGAGTTCCAACGCCGTAACCTTTTGAGTCTATCAGGCCTCCAATCTGTGTTAGGTTACAGTTCCGCTGTGTGACAAACTCAATGGTTGTTGACTCCATTAAAAATGCATAATCAGAGGTAAGCACACGCTGGATACCTTCTTCATTACTTTTGACAAGTACTGACTGCCTCCTGCTACTCATGAAGGCCCACATCTTGTCGTAAGTGGAGATTTTGGATTTCTGAAAGACAAATATTAGACGCAACATGAAAAAGAATAATATGCTTATAGGACTGCAAGTTTGCACGTTGCATTCTTATTGTATTTTATTATATGTCAGGTTTTACTAAGGCATTCTTCTAGGGGTGCCAGTACCTTTCATCTCATCTGTTCCTCTCATCTTGTCTGCGTAAAACAAAACAGCTGGAGAGATTCTCAAGAAAATGTGCAAGATCTGTTCTTTATCTTGGATTTATTGTTTATATGTTTTTTATGTAGGATGAAGGCCTTACAGGTATTTGAAGTCAGTGGAAACTATTAAGTATTTCACTGTAGCCAAGTTCATCAACAATGTTGGTGAGTGATACAGAATAATCTGTGGATCCTGGCACATTTGAAATTTTCAGTCTTATTTCAATCACTCAGCTACTCCTGAGCAACTCTGAAAACCTAGTTTGCACAGTGTGGCAACCTGAAGTAATCAAAGCTCTTACAGAAGGCAGTATATGGAGAAAACAGTTGGAAGGTAGAGGGCAGCAATATTTTATCCATCGTATGCTGCAAAAATACTTGGAGAAAGATTTTAGGTAAGCGACAGTATCACAGTCGGGTCACACTAGCTTCCCATTCAGAAATTGGTTACTAGAAGTCCTAAAAATGAATATGTGTTTTCTGCTCTAATGTTCCCAGAATGCAAAGAACTTTTGGATAGGAAAAGAGAGACAGTAGTTTGGAAAAAAGGAGACAGTAGTTTGGCACAAAACGATGTACAATTATAAAGGAGTCAGATTCTTTAAAAAAAAGATATTACCTTCCCTCATCTTTGTAAAACACAGTGCTTAAGAGATCATAACCGCTGGATAAACTGAAGGTATTAAAAGTACCAAACATTTTATATTACATTTGCTCCATCTATTTAATAATGTTTCAAACTCAAGATGTATCAGAAAATGTTCAGCAATCTTAAATCTTACCTAGTAAATAAAATGAAGAAATACAGCATGAAATCTACTATAATCAAACTTTTTAAGGAGTCTTTAGTCTTTTAATGTCAGGCTTAAACATAACTGCCATCAGCTCTGGTGAAGATACTAAACAAAGATTGACACTACAAACCTTTCTGAAGTTCAGCTGATTGGCAGCCATAAATTCTGCCCCAGAGGAGAATTAGTAGTGGATGTGGAATAAAAAGAACATTTATTTAGAAAAAAGATGACTTTGTCCCCCTGCTGAGATACAATCCAAGAGTTATTTCATTCTGCCTGGGGACTTAGCAAATCAAACATTTGAACTAACTCTGGTGTCAATGCCAGCAAAACTGAAGACTCTGCATGAACACACTGTTACTGTATTGAAGATAGTCTGTGGCTGATTGTAAAAGATTTTAGTAACAATGAAAGGGGAAACCGTTTTTCTTCAGAATATACTGTGAATGTATAGAATGGAGAAAACCAAATAGATGTGGTCTCTGCTCATAGGGTTTCTTTTGAAAATCAAGTACTTCTTGCAAGCAATTAATATTGAACTATAGCATAACATACTTTAAGCAATGCACATCAGTTCTGTAGGAATATAAATGACTGTGTAATACAGAAAGGACGGAAAAAGAATGTTTTTCAATATTTGTAAAATTTTACCAAGAACCTGTATTTAAATATTCTAACACACGATCTTCACCACAGTATGCAAGACAAATATTTCAGCCTCTATAAATAATTTGAGCAATATAAAAATTGGCAGAGAAAACAATCTTAGTAAACTGTTTCATACACATTGCTGAAGAATATTGAGGGGAAAAAAAAAGAAAAAGTTAAATGAGCTGTAATGGAAAATAAAGAATGAATGAACTGTAATACATACACATTTCTAGATTTCTGTTGAAAAAAATGAATTCCAGGATGAAAACATGTTAGCAGTGGGAATTGTTGCTTTCTACTGAAGTATTAGAGCATGTGAAAAAATACAATGCCCTCTAAAGGACAAAGTGCTCATACTACAATGACTGATTTAATCAGCTAAGATGGAACCACAGCTACTGTTAAAAAAGAAGGAACAAAGGTCACCAACAAAATCAAAGAAAGCTCCTGTATAGGATAGGTTGCTTACTGGAATAATTAAACAAACAAACCAAAAAAAAAGTATAAAAGCATACACATGATTAGTGAGACAGTAGAAGATAACACAAAGCCTAGAACATCAGTGCATATGGCTCACCACTGTGAAGCTAACAAGGGTGATACAAAGTGCACAGTTATCTCTCACTTTTCTCATGTAGGCAGAATACTACAATGTCTTTGGACTGCTTTCTTCCACTCCTAAAAGCTGAAAATCAGAACTGAAATGATGCCAGGGAAAACAGCCCATCTACTTGTGACCCCTAAAATCTAACTAGTTCTTAGAAATTTTTACCAGAAAAAGTGCATAGTACAGGTTACAGGATTTGTTTTACACATAACAGAGGATGTTTTATCTGAAAATAAAAAAAAAACACATTGGATTCAAGAAAATCTAACTACAAATGGTTTTCCTCTGTGTTTAGCAAACTACTCAGCAGACTCAAGTTACTACAATAAAGAAGCCAGAACAATCAAAAGCATCAGCAGCCCATTTGACATCGAACTAAAGAGAATTGCACTCCAATGTGTACATATTGCTTCTTGTGGTTATGACTGTGTCATTCATACTGATCGAAGTAGATGCTCCAATTTAGATTATGTTTCCATCTTCTTTCACTGTGTGCAAATCAAGCTGGTTAATCAGAGTATCATCGAACCACAGAATAGTTTGCATTGGAAGGGACCTTTAAAGGTCATCTAGTCCAGCCTCCCCTGCAATGAGCAGGGATATCTTCAACTAGATCAGATTGCTCAGAGCCCTGTCCAACCTGATCTTGAGTGTTTCCAGGGATGGCACATCTACCACCTCTCTGCGGAACTTCTTCCAGTGTTTCACCACACTCACTGTAATACTTTTTTTCCTTATATCTAGTCTAAATCTACCCTCTTTAAGTTTAAAACCATTAGTCCTTATCCTAGAGCAACAGGCCATACTAAAAAGTTTGCCCCCACCTTTCTTATAAGCCCCCTTTAAGTACTGAAAGGCCACAATAAGGTCTACCTGGAGCCTTCTCTTCTCCACGCTGAACAACCACAACTCTCTCAGCCTGTCCTCATAGGAGAGGTGCTCCAGCCCTCTGACCATCTTCGTGGTGCTCCTCTGGACAGTCTCCAACAGGCCCATGTCTTTTCTGTGCTGAGGGTTTCAGAGCTGGACACAGTACTCCAGGTAGGGTCTCACCAGAGCCAAGTAGAGGGGCAAAATCACTTCCCTCAACTGTCTGGCTACATTTCTTGTGATGCAGCCCAGGATATGATTGGCCTTCTGGCCTGTGAGTGCACATTGTCAGCTCATGTCCAGCTTTTCATCCACCAGTACCCCGAAGTCCTTCTTTGCAGGGCTGCTCTCAATCCCTTCAACCCCCAGCTTGTATTGATACTGCGGATGCCCTGATCTAGGTGCAGGACCCTGCACTTGGCCTTGTTGAACCTCAGGAGGTTCACACAGGCACACTGCTCAAGCTTGTCCAGGTCCCTCTGGAACGCATCATGTCCCTCAGGCATGTCAATTGCACCACTAAGCTTTGTGCCATCCTCAAACTTGCTGAGGGTGCATTCGATCGCACTGCCTATGTCATTGATGAAGTTATTAAACAGTACTGGTCCCCATACAGACCCCTGAGGGACACCTCTTGTCACCAATCTCCATCTGAACATTGAGCCATTGACCAGTACCCTCTCAATGCTACCATCCAATCAATTCCTCATCCACTGAATAGTCTACCCATGAAATCCATACCTCTCCAATTTAGAGAGAAGGATGTTGTGAGGGACCATGTCAAAGGCCTTACAGAAGTCCAGATATATGACCTCTGTAGCTCTTCCCTTGCCCACTGATGCAGCCACTCCATTATAGAATGTTACTGGGTTGGTCAGGCAGGACTTGCCCTTGATGAAACCATGCTGGCTGTCTCAGTTCACCCCCTGTCAACCTATATACTCCATCAAAGAAGTGTATTTTTTTATCTGGGTTAGTTCACCATATTGTTTCATCTAACTGGAAATCACTGTCTGGAAATTCAATCTAACTTGAAATCAACTGGAAATGAGGTCTGTATAAGATAACTTGTGGTGACATGATTTATCATGCTTGTGTTCCCTCAGTAATGCCAAAGACAATGCAGAAGAGTAAGAAAGGTGCCTGTGCTTTGCAACATTTGAATTTCACTGGAATAAAAAAAAAAAAAAAAAAAAAAGAGAACTAACCAACAGGAAGGATGGAAAAGAAAAGGTTAAGCAAATCAAGAAAATCATTTACCTGGTGCATAAAATGGTAGCCGTCACAATGACATTCAGAGGATACTGTCAATAATATACTCAGTATTCATAAATTAAAGATCATTGGATGATAACTGTGCATGTCAGGGATTACAAAAGGAAGCATTACACAGGCTCAAAGTTAGTCTAATGCTGTGTACAAATGTGAGGCTAGACACAGAAGGAATCATCATTAGTAATGTGTTACTGCTCTATCCTGAAGCACTGGCTAGGAAAGACCTAGCAGTGAGACTCTGGACCACAAGGTCAGAAAAATGTCAGGATGTAGAATGAATATCAGCATAAACAATGAACAAAGGACAGGGAAGTAGACCTCATGATACAAGACAAGATTGGATAAATGCACAGCAAAAATGTGCCAGGCAAACTCTGACACTTTCTACAAAGGAAAAATTACAGATCCATTAATGAAGGTTTTTATATTAATTATAGCATCCAGCTTCTTTCCTGCCTTCTAAAAGCATTTGGGTGTCACAGACAATTCCTCAGCTTTGTTTCCACCCATTCAATATTTAAACTCAAAAGAGGCTATAGTGACAAAGGAAAGATTAAAGGAAATTAAGATTAAATTTTGAGGGAAAAAAAGTAAAAAAAAAAGTCAGAAGCCCAGTTCTTATATAAGAAAGCACTCTCCACCACATAAGAATCAAACCATGACAACTTTAAGTCAAAAAATCCCCCACAGACTCCCAGTCCTACTACACTATTTTCTATTTATGACACTGCCTATAACAGTTATGTGACTTTTGGCTTCCTGAGAATTGTATTCTTACTGTACACAGGCCACTTTTCTTAAAGTAGCTTGATTCATGGATTTTTTTAAGGCCAAAGAAACAATTATTGACATTTATTCCGACCTTCTGTAATACACAGTGAGCTGTGACTTCTGAATTACTTCACCGAGCTCATCACTTATGTGTTTGCACTCACAAAAAGAATGACATATGAAAAGTGCATTCATAAAGAACCACTTATATGAGCCTTAGCAAGGTGCCCGATATGGTCCCTCACAACATTGTTGATGACAAGCTGGCAGGATACGGACTGGGCAGGTAGAGAACCAGCTGAAATATTCATCTTGAACGGTGGTATAGTTAATAGCTCAAGGCTAGATTGGCATCTTGTCATGAGTGGAGTGCCTCAGGGGTGAGTCATAGACCTGACACTATTCAATATCTTTATAAATTGGAAAACAGTACAGAAAGCACCCTCACCAAGTTTTTGGATGCCACCAAACAGGGAAGAGGTAGATACACTGGAAGAAAGAGCTACCATGCAGAGAGACCTCAAGAGGCTGGAAAATTAGTATAACAGGGATTGCATGAGGATTAACAAAGATAAATGCAAATTCTGTCTTCGGAGAAAACATCGCAAGCATCCATACTGGCTGGGAATTGACTGGCAGGAGTCTTTTGGCTGAAAAGGACTTATGGATCCAAGACAACAGTAAGCTGAAGATAAGTAATCAGCCCATCCTTGCAGCAGGAAAGCATGCAAAATTCCAAGCACGAATACAGGCTGGGTGGAGAATGGATCTAGAGCAGCCCTGAGGAGAAGGACCTGGGGGTGCTGATTGATGAGAAGACCAACATGAGCCAGCAATGCATGATCACAGTCCAGAAAGCCAACCACATCCTGGGCTGCATCAGAAGTGTGGCCAGCAGGTCGAGGGAGGTGATTCTGCCCCTCTACTCTGCTCTGGTGAGACCCCAGCTGGAGTACTGTGTCCAGTTCTGGAGCTCTCAATATAGGAAAGACATGGGCCTGTTGGACCGCATCCAGAGGAGAACCACGAAGATGATCCTAGGGCTGGAGCACCTCTCCTATGAAGACAGGCTGAGAAAGTTAGGGTTGTTCAGCCTGGAGAAAAGAAGGCTCCAGGTAGACCTTACTGCAGCCTTGCAGTACCTAAAGAGGGCCTGCAGGAGAGCTGGGGAAGGACTTTTTACAAGGGCATGTAGTGCTGGGATGAGGGGTAATGGCTTCAAACTGGGAGAAGGTAGATTTAGATTAGATATTAGGAAGAATTTTTTCACTATGAGGGTGGTAAGGCACTGGAACAGGTTGTTCAGAGAAGTTGTGGAAGCTCCAACCCCAGAGGTGTTAAGGTTGGATGGGGCTTTGAACAACCCGGTCTAGTCGGAGATGTCCCTGCCTGTGCAGGGAGGTTGGAACTAGATGATCTTCAAAATCCTTTCTAACCTAAACCATTCCATGATTCTATGAAACTGCAGTCTGTATTAGCAAGACTATAGCCAGCAAAACAAGGGATGGGATTAATCCATGCTATTGACACTTGTCAAGCCACATCAGGAATGTTGTCTAGTTTTGGTCCTCCAAATTCCAGAGATATCTTAAAATTGGAGAATGCCCAACAAGGTAATCAGAGGGTTGAAGATCTTAACTTACAAAGAAAGATTGATGGAAATCGTGTTGTTCAACCTAGGAAATGGAAGGCTTAAACAGAATCTAATCGTGTTGTTCCATTAACTAAATAGAAGGTCAGAGAGAAGTTGAAGGTACGGTCTTCATTAGGATGCATGGTGACAGGATAAGAGGCAATGGTCCAAGCTGCTGGAGGGAAATTCTGTGTGGATGTAAGAAAAAAAAAATATTCACAATGAAAACAACTATGCATTGGAACAGGTAGCCCAGACAAGTAGAGGAATCAGCTCACTGGAAATACTAGAAACAGTTTACGATGGGCCTGAATACGCTAATCTAAGCCCTTTCCTTCAATTAGGAAAGCAGATCTCCTCCTACAAGAGGAAGGGAATTCTAGAGATCCCTTTCAACTTTGAGTTTTAATTGATTTTTATAATTCTTTATCAGTATGAAGTTTGAACAGTAATAAGTGTTTCTGGAGACTCTTCGAATTTTGACGTTGAGCAATTTCAGGAAAACAACAGAAAACATATAATTTCCCATTTGGGAAAAAAACAAGCAAACAAACAAACAAACCCCAAACAAACAAACCCCAAAATATTGTGAACTTATATAGTTTATACATCAGGCCAAAGGCAAGCCCATTATTAGCCAGGGAAACGTGTTTTCCCATCTTTTTTACCCTTCACTCCATTAAAACTCAAGTAGATTCATTCCAATTGTTTCATACATGACCCCTTGGAAATCCTGAACACCAATTTGGAAATCTAAGCTGAACTGTTCATACAATATGTTTATTTTATTCATTCCTTTTTCATTTTCATAAGTTTGACATTTTGTTTTGACACATGCCCTAAATCTACGTAGCTGTGAAATAAGCTAGAAAATGCATTTCTGATGTTCTTAAAATGTCAAAAGCACTAATGTATCTCAGGGTTTTTTTCTAAACATAAGAAGGCTAGATGTCAAATTTAGGTGAAGCAAACATTACAGACGATCCTCTTATGGCTCATAGCTGTTCTAACACATTTGGGATATGTCCCCAGAATTTTAGGCCACAGAGGATTAGTATCATTAATAGAGAGAAAAACAAAGTTAATTAATTGAATACATTTCGAATCATAGTACGACAAGCTTGAAGCTGAGAGAACAAACCAATGGCCTAAGGTAAAGAATATTTTAGGAATTCTGTAATTGTCCTCAAGCATTATAAGTACAGGGAAATTCAAAGATGTGTTTATCAGAAAGAATTCAAACACTACTATGAATGAAAATAAATTGTAAATAAACATAAATAGCCCGCTCACTTTCCTGCACTGTCACCAAATAGAAATTTGTAAAAGCTGGTTGCTACTGTTCAAATATCTGTCAATGACCAATGATGTGTTTGTTCCATTCTGCATTTTTTATACTTCTTGTTTCTGTAATTTATATCTGTGTATACTGATCCACCTCTCCCATTTCTTGATATGAATCTGAATTCTTTGCAATAGGTACTGTTTTCTCCAAACTTCTCAATGTTTCTGAAGTGGACAATGACGGGATCCTAAGCCATTACTAAGACTTCTGAGCTAAACAACAGTATATACAAATAATGATAACTATCAGAATCGGCTACAGGAATCAGTATGAAAAACATCAGATCTCACTAATTTTTAAGCTTTGCACAGTATAACTACATGTCCTGTTTCCAGATATTTTGTTTTAAATAACCCATTTTAATTTGTTTTAATGACTGAAATAATTTCTAGTTTCTGGTAAGCCTTAGCTAACTGTACACTTCAAAAGTAAGTGTTGTTTTTTGAGGCAGCAGAAGCAGTGTATTTACTGATTTTGACATAGCTGAGCACATTATGTGTAAAACGTAATTTGGTCTTAATTGCATATCTGGATCTGATGCCTCCATAATATAATATGATGCCACAGACATTCCAAATCCTGCATTCACATATGCACACTGCACAGTTTTGAATCATTGCTACAGGCTAAGGCATAACTTTTACAGAGTACCATGCTAATCACTAGCAACTTAAGTATACAGAAAATATTATACATTGTTCCACCTGCGCTGGACAACAGACCAGATTTATCAGCTTAGCTGTCCTCTATCACCCAACAGACAGACTGTGATAATCCAAGTGAACTTCTAAATATCGTCTGATTTTCTGACCAGATTAACAACTAGTTATAAAAATTACCCTTGTAGTACTGGATTTTCTATATCGTCTTCTAGAACTATGAGACTGGCTTTTTCTCAGTCATCAAAGAAATGTTAAAAAGACCCTCTCCTTTTTATCAGACTGGTCTCAGTGTCGCTGACTTCAGGGTATTTCTTTTCTTCTTTTTTTCCCCCCTTTTTTTCCTCTATTTTTTCAGAACTGCTGAGGCCTGAAAACCCCTAAGTGAACCAGCCGATTTAGATTTTGTTGTGTCAGCATAAAAACAATAAAACCAATGTATACAGCAGTCTCTCCTCCATAACGGCAGTTTTCATGGTCCATAGAGCACAAATGAAAAAAGGTGGGAAAGGTGTTTCTGCCAAGAATAAAGCTACAAGGAATGAAAAATGCAGTGCTCAGAGAAAGACATTTTTACTTTTACCCCAATTGTGCTGACTTTTTGTTTTAAAATCCAAAGATTTTGAACAGACATTAAATATTTAAAGTAATTTATGGTTAAAAAAAACCCCAAACCCTAATGCTATTGAAATAAGTTTTCGCTATCAGCTTTGACCTGGAAATAAGTAAGGATTTTATAGCTCCAAAACCACTAATGGACTTCAGAAAACTTCCTTGCCTTTTATACCAGAATGATTTATAATCCGCTGCTGAATTATAACTAATGTCACGACGCTTCTTTTTGTAAAATGTGGAAGATTACAAGTGTGATATTTCTCACACTTCTGTAGGTTTCTTCCTCTGTAAGTAGGAACAAGACATTAAGTAAATTTAATCTCTTTTTAAAACAGATCCTATATTCTGCATGTTCTGTAAAGATAAATCCACTTCTGCTCGTTCTGCCTGTTCTCAGATACGAACTGCAGTACAAAACTCCACACTTTGTTTGCACTGTGTCTGGAAGCAATCTCCTTTTCCAAAAGCAGTGCATAGTTTCATCATTGGAACCAAACATGAAGTTCACAACTACTTTAAATATTTACCTCTAACAGGGTAAGAATTTGTCACAGCACCATGGATTTAACAATTGAAATCTCACAGCATCTACATTGTTGTGGGAGATTTTTGTGCAATGTTCAAAGCAAAAATAATATGCATTATGGCCAAAACACTCTGTTGCTGTTATGGTTTGAAAGATACTCATCAGGCAGCATTAGAAATGAAACTCATAGCATTTAAGATCTCTTTGAATAAGGAGAAGGGATAGAAAGCCCACTAACTATTATTTGCCTTTGTTGCCCAAAAGAGTTAGTAATAAATATTGCTTCTTTATATTCACAGATTTCAAAAACTTAACACAAGTTCTGGGTTTTTTTTTCTTTTGGCACCTGTCAAGCAGCAGGATTAGCATTCGTTATTGCCTGTAATGATAGTCATCAAAATCAGTCTAGTGGCACAGGCAGACTGGTGAGATTTTCCCCCAATAAATTCCCCCATCGGTTCTGTTGCCAGACCTAACAAAACTCTGAATATCTAAAAGAGCCAATAATTTCAAGTATTTACAAAATAGCTCATGTAAAATATATGCCACCTATAGATTAGCATAAACCACCACTGAGGTATTCTGCAGTGGGATTTGGATTCAACATTCGGTACTTTTTTTATTATAGTAAGTAAATTACCAACAACACTGGACCATATGTGCTAGCTAAGAACAGCTGAGTCTTTCTCTGTATTCGTCTGACCTTGGTCACTAGAAAATTGGAGTTAATTCAGGCAAAGAGGATTGATGCCATATGTGGTTCATATCAAAGGTATAGAGGAGTGGTAGGATACTGATCAGAACTGTGTGTTTGTTAGCAAATCTGGCAGGTCTTGGAATAATTCTGGCAGTTTTATTTCAAAAGACTTGTAGTCTCCCAAACAACATACTTGAGAAGACAGGCAACATAAGACTTAACGAGCTGCTTTCTTCCAACAATGGAGAGGTTAAAAAAATGGGGGTGAAATACTACAGTAAAAGAAACAGGAACTTTTCAACCGAACTGGTTGCTGAAGAATACATGATGAAGAATTCATCTATGTGTGTAGATGAATTTGTGTGTGTTTGATTAGTCATCTGTACAGAAAATATGAGCAATAGTAGAGTTATAAGATGTAGGTTTGTGTATTTTTTTAGCACTGATACATACAGTCCTGACCCATCTTTTCAGAACTAGAGGGGGAAAATTGCAGTACTGACAAAATTGTATGAGATTAAGATACAATTCATGTATTTATCTGCATACTGCAATTTGGACATCTGTAACAGGTGAGTATAGGCAGTGTAAACACAGCTGGTAATGTAGTTTAACAGAGAATGGAATACAGTATAGCTTCTGACAGCTAAGGAAGTTCTACAAGGCTCTGCTTTATTTATAACTTGGAACAGCCAGACCATCAAGTGTATGGCAGAACCAAGGGGAAAGGATTCTCTTTGAACGTTATGCCAGTTTTCTCAGTTTTTCACCTTGAGGGAAGTGATCAATCTTAGTGGAAATAAAGTAATTGGTAATTTCCAAGGAAAGAAATGAGAAAGGAAAGTTCATCAGCAGTTTATCAGTTTGACCATTCAGTGACTTAAATCAGTCACATTAGTGTTTTCTGTTAAATAATACACCAAAACTTAGCCAAAGACAATTCTAAGACTTTTCAGGCTAATTCTGTGCCAACTACTTATTTTATTATTGCTTATTACAAAGGTCTTAACAGATAATTGAACTGTCCAGAACTATTCTTAAAAAAAGAAACAATACATACAGTTTGCAGTTTCAGTAGAACCTTGGCTACTATCTCTTCTTTAGGAATAGGTTAGATTGAACATTAAATTGCAAAAGTAATTTTAATTTGAGCACATTTGACACTAGCTGTAGGAACAGATGTTTATTTCTGTGACAACAATGAAGTGATCTATCATGTCTGCACTGGGAAGTGTTTGTCATATGGTATGGCCTGCAGAGAAGTGGGGGTCGATATATTCTCCCAAGTAGCAAGCGACAGCACAAGAGGAAATAGCCTCAAGTTACACCTGGGGAGATTTAGATTGGATGTTAGGAAAAAATTCTTCACTGAAAGGGTTATCAAACATTGGAACAGGCTGTACAGAGAAGTGGTGGAATCACCATCACTGGAGGTATTTAAAAGATGGGTAGATGTGGTGTTTAGGGACATGGTTTAGTGGTGGTTTTGGCAGTGTTAGGGTAACAGTTGGACTCGATGATCTTAAAGGTCCCTTCCAACCTAGACAATGCTATGATTCCTGGTAGTTGCCCTGAATTATTGGAAAGATCAAGGTGAAAAGTACTGTAACCTTTTCTTTCTTCTCATTTTCAGCATTTTCTGTGTGCACCTAAGATGCAAACGTAAGTTCAAGTGTAGTCTTATTAAACATTATCTTCAATGACAGAAATCAAAGTTAAAATGTTACTTTGAGCCATATCAGCCAGAACAAGGAAATAAGAAATTAGGCCAATGTGCCCTTCCCTCAATCCTTACCTTTTTTTTTTTTTTTTCTCTACATAAGCAAACATGTCAGGTACATATCCCACTCGAAAGATAACATGAAACTTCAGTGATAAACTAAACACAGTGAATTCAGAGATCATTTAAGCCTCTCAGTAGTACATAGATCAAATTTCTACAAGTCAAACTTCTATTACAAAGCTAGTACACTACTCTGATGTTTACTATTTACACAAATATTGGAACAAATAGAGAAGAGGAAGAGATGGCTATAAGTGATAAGTTCTTGCCTTACTTTCCCCAAAAGTTCAAAGTTCTTCAAAGCCTATTAAAATCTTGAGATGATAAACAAAATAATTTGATTTCTGTCTTACAGAAAATCTTGGTATTTCAGCATCTGCAGATATACAGAATTGCAATGAAAAGTAGAATAAGAAACTGTGAAATCAAGTTTCAAAAAAGTATTAAATAATAATGCATTAGAAACAAAGAAGACAGAATGACAGGGAAAAAACAGGAGAAGGCAAAATTTCATATTTATTTCACTTGGCAGAAAAATGAAGAAAATAATAAAAAGCAAAACCTAACAGTGGAAAATTTTTATTTTGCAAAAAATAAATTTTTATAGAGAATTCCTGAGTTGGCGCCAGAGATGCTTTAATGCCTTAATGATGTTTTAAGGTTTCTAACTAAAAATTTCTACTAATTCCAGCAGTAGAAGACTTTTATCATTGACTAGAATGTTAAATTACATGGAGGTATTAATAGTTACACATGGTAAAGGCAGTTACACTTTATTATCTATGACTTTGGGGGCTGCACAGAATTTTATATCAACAATGAAATGCTTCAAACATGGCTTAAAGTAATTACTCTGTGGAATGTGACATCTGAGTTCTGAAATACAGTCATTTGACATTATATACTGACATGCTCTAGTAGAAATCCGTGTGCCATCATAAAGATATTGTATGGGCTGACACGTGATATCATAACTCCTAGAAAATTTATTATGTTAATGATTGTGTGGCATTATCAGAACTGCTAAGGATTCAAGACATTTCTTCCATGGAACGGCTGCAAGTAGCTGTGCATCAGACTGCAGATTCTGCGTTTCCCCCCATCAAGCTGTCAGTAAGTTGATCAATTGGATATCAAAAAGTAATTCTGTAATTCATCCAGTCAAAGGCTAAAGGGAAACACAATTTCTGATGAAGTCTGAGCATCCATTAAGTTAAATTTAGCTACATTTATGTTAATACCTTTGCTAACTTTCTTACCAAAACAAGCTAACCTTTTCTGGATACTACCAAATTATTCTGCTGAACAATTTCAAATAATAACAACTGGGACTACAGTGTTTGACTTTATTCCCTATTCTGTTGTTTTAATTAAACTATCTGTGAAATGTCAGAAAATTCCATTCTAGGGACTTTTATGGAAACTAATCTATGAACAATTATTTTAGAAACTTCCAATGAATAATAGATAAATATGTAATAAATTACTATAGTAAACGTTGATATCATTACCTGTGACTGACTTCATGTCCTGCTGTTCATAAGTGTTACATAGGACTGAAAACAATGGCAACAAAAATGAAGTGAAGGAACAGAAAACTAATAAAATTTATTCTACATTTTATACTATACCACACCACACCTATTTATCTAGTTTCCATGTAGTTTGACAAAAAAAAAACCCACAGTTGCACTGATAGTGCTTGGGGTTGTATTTTGGCACATGTTACTGATGCCACTATCAATGCCTTATTGTGGTAAGATTATTTCAGGTGACCCTTCACTGCTTACAGATAGGATTGCAGAGATCAGCTATGAGTTTGAAAGCCATTGTGTTGGGAAATGTGTTGTAGCAACACTGCAAACCTGATTTCTCTGCATTTTCCAAGAAGAAAAGCATCCAAATGTGATGGCACAAGCAGCTTCCAACATGACAAAGTGGATGAAACTTTTGGGGGAAGTAAGGGAATAGTTTTATCGCTATTTTGAATATTGGTCATCTGCTGAGGTTCCTTAAAATGCTGCCAATTAACCTAACAGATTTTTCTAAAGAGGACCTGGGTCAGCAGTTGGACTGATGCACCACTGGTTCATTTTACAATAATCAGCTACAGAGAGATGATAGACATTATCTGTCAGCAATTAATTTAATAAAGAAAAATAACCTGTTTTAAGGTGCATAGCTTTATAAACATCTTTTAATTTTAGCCATAAGACCCTAATCAGCTATTATTGTTTCATTTTAGCAATAGTTAACTTCAGTAGTGTGCATAAAATGCTGTACATTCAATCTCATTTCTCAAATGGGGACAAATAGTATAATCTTATTAATTTGCATTTATATTTTTATAATTTGATTCTGTTTTATGTTTATCTGACAAAGTTGCACTGAAGCTTCCAGGAAGGTGCCAATTTACTCAAGATCTCTGGGAAGAATATGTTCATGTTCATCTTGACAGATGTGATAGCATCTGTCGATTAACACACTCTGTCCATTCATATCATGGCAGTATTTGCTGCAATTCTAAGATTTTTTTTTTTTTCTAGCAAACACATTCTATAGCTAACGTTATCCTACAAGGATGGATAATAACCAGGTATTATGGTATCCCTGACTGCTTTTTGCCTTTAAATCCAAACAGCTAACTCAGAAATGATTAAGTCTAAAGAAACAGCAAACAAAAAAATTATATACAAGTGGCAGTCCCACAATCATATCATTTTCTTTGCATTATAATTATCTCCATTTTATTTTGTCATTTTGAGTAAAATGCAAGAATAATGAAAGTCTCAGTAACTTGCTAATTTGCTCTTCTTACTTCAGATTGTATAATCATACAGCATAATTCTTCTGGTTTTGCCTGTTATTAACTATTATCCTGATGGGACTTATATTTTTTTCACTATTAAGCTCAGAAAAAACTTAAGCAACCTATAGGCTTGACCCTCAAAAAAAAAACAAAAAACTGTCTAGCTTGAGTGAAAGAGGGCTAAAAATTGGAAATGGTTCATCTTCCATTCCAGGAGGACTATTGCGGACACTGAAGCTGGTAAGGGAAGGGAGAAACAGCTCCTTATGTGCTGTTAATGCAATCACTGCTCCCTTCCTGAATGCTCTTTTGCAGATTTCTTCCAAGGAAGACCCTTAAGTGGGTTGCATTAATTCCAATGGACATAGAACACGCAAGGAAAATAAAACTACAGAGGCTAGTTCCTGTTCTATGAGAGGATGGCATATATACCATTGTCCTGGATTACCACAGCAATCACCGAATCACAGAATTGTTGAGGTTGGAAGGAAACTGGAGATCATCTAGCTCAAAATCCTGCTCCAAGCAAAATCAAGTAGATCAGATTGTCTAGGGCATAGGGGTTTGAATATCTCCACGAACAGAGACTCCACCATTCCTCTGAGCGACCTGTTCCAGTGTTTGCCCCTCACAGTAAAAACAGGTTTTTCTTACATTTATACGGAATTTCTCTGATTTCAATTTGTGTCCATTGCCTCTTCTTTCACTGAACACCACCAAGAAGAGTCTTTCTCCTTCTTCTTTGCACCCTCCCATCAGGTATTTATAAACACCAGCCAATGCCACCCCTCCACCCCCCCCAACCTTTCTTTCTTCCAGGCTAAACAAATTCAGCTCTCTCAGTCTCTCTTCTAATCACAGATGCTCCAATCCTTTAATGCACTTTGTTGCCCTTTGTTAGACTTCCTCCAGTACAACACTGTCCCTCTTGTACCAGGGAGCCCAGAACTGGATGCAGCACTCCAGATGTCTCACCAGTCCTAAACAGAGAGGAAAGATCACCCTCCCTGATGTGCTGGCAATGTTCTGCCTAATGCAGCCCAGCTGGTCAGCCTTTCAACCTGTACTAGTACGTGAGGTCATGCCTTTGCACTTGTGGGTTTTTGGCATTTTCTTCTGGTGACCTGCACAACGTTCCTGCCTGCCCATTCCACCAGCCTCTTGAGATTCCTCTGAATGGCAGGACAACCATAAGGTTTATCAACTACGCCTCCCAGTTTTGTATCATCTATAAACTTGCTTAGGGTCCACTCTGTCCTACCATCCAGGTCATGAATGAATCTATGTGCGATCCAATATTGCCCCTGGGGGCATGCTGTGTGTGACTGATTTTTAGGTGGACTTCAAGCTGTTCAAAACAACCGTTTAAGCCTGGCAGTTCAACCACTTTTCAGTCCTCCTCATTCTCCACTTGTTTGGTCCATACTAGACTAGATAGACACCCTTCATCAAGGATGTAGAAGAACAATTTCTTGTCCTTTCCTTGTATTGATGTCTCCTCTAAAGTCTAGTAAAGGCATTTAAAATAGTTTATAGGAAAATTCTCTTTATACTACTTATCTTAATACTTTGGAGACAAAATGCATTTCTGCTACACTGAAGAGATATCTTGTTTAGATACCCATTTTGCCTACATCTTCAAGTACAAAAAGTAAACATTTATCTGTATTTATCTCTATTACTGCACTGTTTTGCTTGCTAGGTGTAATGACTTGGTTTGAGGTTCTATTCCTTCTTATTTTAATTCCACCTTCTTTACTGTTTACAGATGCTAGATTGCTAACATTTTGAGAAGACAAACCAGTATCCCTGCTGCCCCCAACATATGAGTAAAAGTCAGTCATTGAAAAACTTTTTTTTTTTCTGTAGAAAAGTTACGAAAATCAGTCTTAGGAAGCTCAGTTTCTTTGTTCAAAACCAAGTTTTCATAATTCTGTTTGATCTTTCTCTAGAATATTCCTTAGCTCCATTCTTATTGATTAGGAAAAAAAAAATGGTTTATCTCAATATTCCAGTCTTGAGTGCTTGTCTTAAAAATCTTTACTGAGAATTCATTAAAACTTTTCCACTGTGCCTTAGCAATTTGAATCTGATTTTTTGACCTTTATGTCTCGCTTTAAAAATTTCAATCTATTTTAAATCACTAGCTTAGTTGGTTTTTTTTCCATTTGCTTGCACCAAAATACTCCTTGTTCACCTCAACTGTTTTGATCCTCACTCATGTATAGTATGATTAATGCCTAAAGTAGAGATGTGTTAAGTATTTGCTTTGACCAGCTTATTTTTTTATTATTTATTTTATTTGAGTCTTTTTTGATATGTATGAATTCGCTTCAGACTGGAAGCTGACAAGAGGCTTATGGCAATCTTATTTTCTCCCCCTTTAAACAGGCTTTATCTAAGCAATACCAAAAACCACAGCTGCAGTGCAGTACCTTTTCTTCTGGATTGCAGGGCAACCCATTTAACTGAAGTATCAAATGATGGAAAGGGACTACTACAATCTCATGCATACATTTACTTGTCTTTCAAATCAACCTTTTGACCTCCTTGAAGACAATGATTAAGCTATTTCTTACTGCCTACACAGCTGACCTAGACCGATTTACAGGTTATAAGCTATTCTGCTCCTTTGTTTTTATCATCCATTAAAACAAATATGCAATGCTGAGAAAGACATGTGAAAGCTAGCAACTCACACTCATCAACAGATATAAGATACACCAGCTCACTGAAGCCATCTTATTTCTTTTAAAATGTTGCTTAAGTATCCTGCAAGCTATAATTCATTTTTATTTACTTCTCCTGGCTCTCATTATCACTTATAAATTAGTACTAGACCTATTGTCCTTTTAATACTTATGTCAAAATTCATTAATTTATACATGGTTTTGAAGTCTCAGGACCTTCTCTTTTTGAAAGAAAATTAAAATTTCAGGCATTGACAGGAAATTTTGTCCTTTTAAAATTACCATCTACAACTAATGGAAGACCTACTTGTTAAATGAATTTAATTTAAACATGAATTTTGTATATATTTCACCCATTATATAAAATTGTTATAGACATTGGTGTTTCAAAACTGAAATGTCTATAAGTATTCTATATCTGTGAGTAGCTGTATGTGGAGGACAATATTACTTTCAAACTGCAGAATAACAAAAGCTTACATCTAGGTCAGAGATCTTTAACAGAACTCCAGCCTGAGGTGACTAGTTTGGAATGGCATACAAACAATGGCCACAGATAAACATCAGTGAGAAATAAAAGATACATTTTTTGTGAACACTTAAACATAAGTATGATGGACCCTCTGATATGATACTCGCACAGGCAAAATTTCTGTTAGTCTTTCTGCATTATGTTTGGAGTGCTTGATTGAATGGCATCAACTGTATTTCTATTTTCTGCTAAATGTTTCAGTAATTGATTAAAACACTGATTCAATACAGAAAATCATTGATATTAGCAAATCACATCCATATAACCAACAGTCCATGACTTCAGCTCTTGACTCTACCGTGCAAGTTGCCTAAAACATCACAGTGGATTGATAAAAGAGCTCTCATTCACTCAGAGAACCATAGAACGGTTTGGGTTGGAAGGCACCTTCTAAGAACATCTAGTTCAACTTCCCTGCCATGGGCAGGGACATCTTCCACTAGATCAGGTTGCTCAAAGCTCTGACCAGCCTGACCTTGAACACTTCCAGTGACAGGGCATCCACAACTTCTCTGAGAAACCTGTTCCACTGTCTCACCACCCTCATTGTAAAAAACATCTTCTTTGTATCCAATATAAATCTATCCTCTTTCAGTTTAAGAGCGTTGCCCCTTGTCCTGTTACTACAGGTCCTTCTGAAAAGGTCTCTCTCTGTTTTTCTTATAAGCATCCTTTAAGTACTGAAAGGCCACAATAAGGTCTCCCCAAAGTCTTCTCTTCTCCAGGCTAAACAACCCCAACTCTCAGCTGCTCTTCAGAGGAGAGTTGTTCCAGTTCTCTGATCATTTTTGTAGCCCTTCTCTGAACCCACTCTAAAAGGTCGATGTCTTTCTTGAGCTGTGGCTGAAAAGACATTATCAGAAACAAGACATAGCTTGGCACTCAGAAACTGAAAGGAGCTGAAAGAAGTCTTAGAACTTCTAGAAAATAATTGAGTTTATGAAAACATGGGTTTGTGAACATTCTTTATTGTCTGATTTCCTCTTCTAAGCAATATAAGAAATTATGTTATCTTGACAATCAGAGAATACACTACACTGAAGTAGTAGTATCTATCTGCCTAGGTATGTCTAGATTTGGAAGAAAGTATTTTTTCTTAAAGAATCAGCTACCACATTTTCTCTGAAGCATCCTTAGTGTTCATGACCTCAAATGAAGAACATTTTCTAAATGATCAAGTTTAAGCCTTCAGTCTGGATAGAATCACAGAATCTTCAGAGTTGGAAGGGACCTCTAGAGATCATCTAGTCCAACTCCCCTGCTAAAGCAGGATTGTCCAGAGCACATTACTCAGGACTGCATCCAGGTGGGTCTTGAAAATCTCCAGAGAAGGGGACTCCACAACCTCCCTGGGCAGCCTGTTCCAGTGCTCTGTCACCCTAACTGTAAAGAAGTTCTTCCATGTGTTGGAACAGAACTTCCTATGTTCCAACGCGTGCCCATTGCCCCTCTTCCTGTCACTGGGAACCACTGAGAAGAGTCTGGCTCCATCCTCCTTCAACCCACCCTTTAGATATTTGTAAGCAATAATAAGGTCTCCCCTCAGCCTTCTCTTCTCCAGGCTAAAGAGTCCCAGCTCTCTCAGCCTTTCCTCATAAGGGTTCAATTACAACCACCTCTACGAGGAAGAAAAGGTGGGTTATGGTTGTGGGTGACTTGGCTCTGAGGGGGACAGAGGGTCCGATATGTAGGGCAAACCCCACTCTTAGGGAAGTCTGCTGACTCCCTGGGGCCCAGCTTAGGGATGTCATCTACCAGGACCCCCAAATCCTTCTCCTCAGGGCTAGTTCCCAGCAGGTCCAGCCCTAACCTATACTGCTGCCTAGCATTCTTCCTCCCCAGGTGCAGGACCTTGCACTTGCTTTTGTTGAAACTCATTAGGTTCCTCTCTGCCCAGCTCTCCAGCCTGTCCAGGTCACACTGGATGGCAGCACGGCCCTCTGGAGAGTCAGCCACCCCTCCCAGTTTGGTATCATCAGCAAGTTTGCTGAGGATACACTCTGTCCCCTCATCCAGGTCATTAATGAATATATTAAACAAGATTGGACCGAGTATTGACCTGTTGGGGGCACCACTGGTTACAGGCCTCCAACTAGACTCTGTGCCACTGATCACAACCCTCTGAGTCCTGTCACACAGCCAGCTCTCAATCCACCTCACTGTCACCTCATCTAACCCACACTTCCTCAGCTTCCTAATGAGGATGTTATGGGAGACAGTGTCAAAAGCCTTGCTGAAGTCAAGGTAGATGACATCTACGTCTCTCCCCTCATCCAGTCAACCAGTCATAGCATCATAGAAGGCTATCAGGTTGGTCAAGCATGATTTACCCTTGGTAAATCCGTCTTGACCGCTTCCAATAACTTCCTGTTCCTCAACGTGTTTGGAGAGGACATCCAGAATGAGTCGCTCCATTACCTTCCCAGGGACCGATGTGAGACTAACCGGTCTGTAGTTCCCCGAGTCCTCCCTCCTGCCCTTTTTGAAGATTGGAGTGATGTTGGCCTTCCTCCAGTCCTCAGGCACCTCTCCTGTTCCCCATGATCTCTCAAAGATGATGGAGAGTGGTCTAGCAGGACTCAACAGAATCTAGGGTTTTTTTCCTGAAAAGTTTTTGAATTATCAAATGTTCTTAGAGAAAAATCAACCTGGTCAACTTTTCTGTTCCAAAAAAACTGAAAGAAAACTGACATATAGCTCAAGATTGTTTTTTAATAAATTTAAGCTTAACTATTTAAGGTAAGTTAAAAAAAAAGGATGCTATGAAGCTGTGTTTGTGAAACATTCCAATTAACCTGAGTGGAGTATTTTGTTTGGTTTGCATTTTCTCCCATATAGCCTATCCATGACAACTAGGATTTTGCCTCTGTCAGAAATCCAGGGTGAGGAAAGTGTTTTGATATCTAAAATATTTCTTGAGGGCAAGAAAATCAGACTAAAATTACAATCAACATGCTGTTGTCATACAGCCCCTAAAATCCTTTCTAATGATCCAGGACAAAGAATTTTTCTTTTCTTTAAAACATTACTTACTTTCAGAAAATGAAATGCCATGAAAAGAAAACCTTCATTTTCCCTTCCTTTATACATCCCTTCCAACATCCCCATTTTAAAGCCACTAGTGACATTCATGTAAAGGGGTCCTTGACGTTGAGAGCCACTGTTTCTTCTAATTAAAGAAGAAGAAAACTCTAGAAACAGTTTTAAATAGAGCATAATTCCACAGTCAAACTCATTGAACATGGAGATTATCTTTAACTATTTTTCTTTATGAATGCATTCTTTTCTTCATTGCAATACTCATAGTAGTTCAAATCCCCAAATCAGCCAATCCTTAGACCTCAGGAACAGTATATCTTTCCATAAGTCTTTATATCCAGATTTAGATACATCCCCCTCTCTGTGTTTGTATGTGTGTATATATATACATAGATATGTATCTGTGTGTGTTTTATTTTTATGATGTGTTTCTTGCAGATCCTAGATTAAGAACTGAATTTGAGTAGACTAAATAATTAGGCTTGACAGATATAACCATTTCTATGTACCAGCTTCTCTTGAGTCTCCTATATTTTCTGGAAGAGATAAGAAAGGAGTTAGACATTTTGGATCTAGAAAAGCAACATAAAACTTGCAGTAGAAGATATTGCAGCCTTGCAATACGGTTCTTAAGATTTTCTGGATATTAACTCCAGCGAATGTGTACAATCTTGGGACTTGTATTCAGTGATTCTCAGAAATATGTGATGTGTGCTATATCCGACTAGCCACATCACCTTCTTTGTGTCCGTTTACATTTTTTCCCATTTCTTCTCCAAGGTATACAGAAATTAGTATCTCCTTATACATCTGCAATGATCCGCAAGAGGGAAGTCATCTGGGAGGGTTGAAACTACCTCCTTTGAAAACTATTCAGAAGTAAATGATTCATTATCCTTTCAAATACATGACCTGTGGCTAGAAAGCTAGAGGTCATCTGAATAGATCAAGATACAATCTGTTCCGAGAAAAAATACTGACATAGCACAATTTGTTTTTCAGGTAAAGGAAGAAAATTAGAACTTTTTGCTTTATTGTAATTTAAGATGATGAAGTAAGTGGTGGAAAGGGAGAGCCAGAAAGAAATATAGTAAGCCTCCACAGCAGCAAGTACTCATGATCAATTTACTCCCCGTAGAGGGGAGTATCTATGACAGACCCGCTCCCCACACCTGATTGGGAGGAAATTGATTAAAATTCTTAACTCTGTGCATATATATATTCACATATATGTAGGGGATA
>NW_009661374.1:155933-232762 GCF_000708025.1 Charadrius vociferus | reverse complement strand
ACTACTCCTCCTGACAAAAGTTTGGCTGAAATATATCTTTCCATGAAGGTTTTTGCTTTTGACAAATTGGCATTGTTTCACAAAATGATCTGTGATGCCAAAGCCTCATTTCTCATTTCTTTCCCAGGTTTTAGACCAAAGGACTACCTTCATCTCCTCTCATGTTAAGTGTTTAAAAGTCAGGCATCTAAACTAAATCCAGTATTGAGATTCCTTATGTTTTCAAAGGAGAGAGGCAGGAACCACATCCATGAACGTAATTAATTCTCCCTGTCTTTAGCATTGATCTTTGTACGCTTTGTGTCTTTAGTACCTTCTAATGTTCCTCTCTCTCTCTCCGTTAATTATAAAAAGAATACGAATACCAGGTTTCAATCAGATGCAGAACTTTTGGATTGCTACACTAAGCTGAGGTAGGATTCACATCATTTTTTGCCATCACAAACTCTAAATTTCATGGGATTTTGAAACTCAGAAAAGTGCAACAGCTCATAGGGCTTTAACCTTGACATTTCTTATTTGCTTGATGAAGCTTAAGTGGCTGTGTCAATGCTTATAAATAATGTATAAATATTCAGAGAATGTAATAAAATTCATTATGTTATAAAAGTAAGGGTAGACAGGTGAAGCTCTCACTTGCACATTCAATTTGAGTCTTACTCTAAGAAAACAATTCTCTTTACTTACCTGACTACCTTCATAAATGTATTTCCAGTTGCCTGCCACTCTCAGTGTGAAATAACAGCATCACTATTTTTGTCAGGATTTTTGAGACAGGTTGAATATGATTGAAAAGATACTAACCTTGAGATACTAAGAATTTCAACAGATCTATTTAATTTAGGACCAGATGAGGATAAGATCCTACCACCTTGTACCTGTATTACTAGAATTCTGATTCTTGACAAATGTCAGATGACTTTATTTGTACTATTCTAAGACTGTTATTCTCAAAATAATTATTTAGTAAATAATTTTCTTCTCCATAAGCACTTTGGCGATTTCCACATCACAGTAAAGGGGAGTGTGGAAGAAAGGGAAGCAGTAACTGTTGCTGCTCTCTGAAGAGAGAGAATCTCTTATTACACTTATTGTTGCTGTGCAACTTTGCTGCTTGCAATGGTAGCTGTTAGCAGAAAAGAGTATCTAGATATTCTTTATTTGTTCTTAACCAAAAAAAAAGTGTATATTGTATACATAGAGTGATTACCTGAAAATGAGAAGACAGCTACTGTAAAGTGTCAGCTTGAATAGCTAAGAAAGGGAGTTATAGTAAGAAATAAGCTGGGCATGTCTGTTTGCTAGTACCAAGCTTTGTGAAGCAACAGATGAAAGAGGAAAGAAGGCAGTTCAGTGATTTGATGGAACAAATAGTCAAGAAGATGCACTTTAAACAGTTTCCAAGGTAACTGACTCTGAGACTGGAATCTATAAATATGGGTACAAACAGGTTTCCAACTCTGAGACAGAAGATAGCCAATGCTAAATAAATAATTAAACGAGAGGGCAGTTGAATGAAAGAACATGAAAAATAATGATTAATGGAAAATATTAGTACAAGAATTGTATTCAAAAAAAATCAATGCAGAAAACCAAATTCTTTCACTTTCATTACACAAATCTGGGTAAAAGATAAGAAGTCTATGTTTTCACATTAAAAACTACTTTTTCACAAATACATGTGTTAGTTATTAGTGTAGCATTTGTTAATATTTATTGTTTAAACTTTGTTATGGTTAAGTATCAATAAATTGAGAAGAAATACTTCTGCAAATTTTCTGATTTTCTTTAACATAGTCATAATTAGTACCTAATCAATTTAGACCACAAGATTATTGGATACTACTGTTGGCTTTAATATAAAGAATATTTTAATATTTAGCATAGCAATAGTTACCAAACACAGCCAAACAATGATGCCTCTCTCAAATGGCCAATACCTAAATAGCACTGATAGTGTGCTTTGTTTAAAAACTTATGTTGGTTTTTAGCATTTTAAAATTACAATAATTAAAGAGAAGTGATATTTCTAGTAAATTATTTTAAGGAGATAACATTCTGAAGAATTAAATTATGTGGCTCGCCTATACAACTGTATTTTAGAAATATCCATATTTACAAGCAGATCTGCCTCCTTGAAAGTCTTAATTCTTTCCTACTGATTTACTTGTTCAAAAACCCTAATATTAAAGCACAACTTTTGTATATAATATTCACACAGGAATATGTAGATACAATTCTCAAACAGGTTTGTACCCTGTCTGGGGAGTCCAAGCCTGAATGACATAAGAAGACAAATGCCTTCAAAGATGAACAGCTAATTCTTTAGTTATAAACATGTCAGGAAAATATCTCAGACCCTATCCTCTACAGGCTGAATGAAGATAAATAAGCAACAGTGTCATATGCATGCAGTTCATCCTCTGCAGCATGTGGATTAACATCTGATACTAGCTAGTGAGGTGCAGTGTGGACGTACATTACCAGAGGCTTAGAAAATTCTGAATGAACAAAGCAAAACCTGTGCAGCACATTCTGTCAGTATTCAGGCCATATTGACACCAATGCAAAAGCCCACAAATAAAAGTTTGGTCTTAGAAACTCTTTTAATAATTTTCCAGTAACTCAGACACAGGCAAATCTGGTAAAGGCTACCGGAGTTCCAGCCGGCAGATACTTGAAGCAGAAAAGCAGAAGAAACTCCACGGAACAGCTGAGAGTTGGGGTTGTTTAGCCTGGAGAAGAGAAGACTTTGGGGAGACCTTATTGTGGCCTTTCAGTACTTAAAGGATGCTTATAAGAGAGAGACCTTTTCAGAAGGACCTGTAGTAACAGGACAAGGGGCAACACTCTTAAACTGAAAGAGGATAGATTTTTATTGGATACAAAGAAGATGTTTTTTACAATGAGGGTGGTGAGACAGTGGAACAGGTTTCTCAGAGAAGTTGTGGATGCCCTGTCATTGGAAGTGTTCAAGGTCAGGCTGGTCAGAGCTTTGAGCAACCTGATCTAGTGAAAGATGTCCCTGCCCATGGCAGGGAAGTTGAACTAGATGTTCTTAGAAGGTCCCTTCCAACCCAAACCGTTCTATGGTTCTATGGAACTCCCATATGAGGTTATGTGGCATGTTACAGCTAATCAAATGTGATACTTGCATGTTAATTCGGATTATACATGTCAATAGTAACCCCATATATGGATAAACACATGCAGTTTATTCTATAAGATACTACAAAAGAGACTTGAATCATTCTGAAAGAGGCAGAGACTTTATAGAGTGCAAGAGAACTGTTTCTGTGTCCCTATGTCTCACGTAGATTTATAGTCATTTATATCTTATTAGGACTTCTACAATTTTATCTTTTAAAAATACATTTGAATTCCTGTGCAGTCACAGATATAACAAACTATCAGTCTGCATATGTTTTCTAATTGTTGATGTACTGTCAATATTACTACAACACCCATTCTTAGCTGTAGCCAAAAGGAGGCTGTAGTTGTCACATATGGTGACACCAGTTCCTCGCTCAAGGCTCTAATGCAACAGAGAATGGATTTCAAAATTGGATAAAAACAATAAAAATGTGACTGTGAAGAGATCCTACATGCTCAAAGGCTTCTAGTTTACCAGAATATTTCAGTTTGAAAGTAGCATTATATTTGCAATGACCCAAAAAACATTAACAAAAAAAGAATACTATTATCTACAAGAGGAGTGCTTGAAGCAAAACTAGATGACTTTATAAGTAAATTGGATGTGTATGTGTGTGCACATCCAATTCATATATATACATATACATGCACACACACACTCTCTGCTTAGGTTACCTAACATTGCTGTAAGTGCAAGAGATCAAGTGAATAGCATAGTTGATACAGGATGTCAATCTAGAAAGCTACATTTCATCTGGGCTATGAGTTCATCAAAGAAATATTCTACTAAATTATGAACATTATTATTGATCCTTTATTAAAAATTATGCCTTTCCAGAGACCACGTTAGCCTTTCCCTTATGATTTGCCTGAAATAAAGCTTGCTGGTTATGGGGCAATACCTACTTCAGCCCCAATACTTTTGATATTACAGCAAAAGGATTTTTTCCAAAGGTAGTAAAAAGAAAGATGAAAAGCAACCAGTTTTTTAATTGTCATGTAAATACAAGTAACTTTGAGCCAAAACAAATTTGACAAACTTTCCAAAACGATAGATGCAGAGCTGTCTTAAAAGACCCAATTTATTAAGGAGGACTTTGTATATGTGTGTGTTGTCAACATGAACATAACATGTGCATGCATATTTATGAAACTCAGAGCACCTTGAAATAATCTTGTTTCTTGGTCATTGAAAGATTTGAATTTTCAAGAGTGACACTTCTCTACATTTTCTCCTGCATTTAGCAGAATTTAAGGGAAGAAAATAGAAGGAAAGGAAAAGGAGAAAAATCAGTTCTGAAATCTGAATCTCCTTATGGAGACTTCTGATTTTTACATCAAATGCTGTTGCTAACTGCAGTTGCTAACAATGACGCAACTCAGCTCAGATAAGCACTGTGATTAATAAATTACCAGGAAAAATGCAGGCTGTGGAAGACAAGCAAGTGCAACTCGTGTTTTTGCCTCAATCTAGTACCCAAAGAATAAGATTGAGTCTCTTTTCTGTGTCCTGAAAAAAAATCAGTTTCAAAGGCAGTTTAACCAGTTCAGGCCTAAGATACTTTTTACAGCATCCCAGGATATTTTTTCCAAACAACAGGATAAACTTTGGTTAATAATACCAAATTTGACCCTTTAAAGAGACATGGTATAAGACTGACTATAGCATCAAAGTACTTCACAAACTGCCTGAACTCCTGCTAGGGTATGAGGTACAGCAGTGGTGAAGGTCAGTAAAAGGGTGTTAGATAACAATAAGGTCAAGGATCTATGGAGAAAAGAAAGCTGAATCAGAAGAAACAGTGCAGTATTATTTTGAAAATTCTCCTGGAAGTTCATTTCTATGTCATGTTTATAAACAAAAGTTAAGATTATTATTACTATTATCCTTATTATTTAAGTGTATCATAAAACTACTCAAATAAGCCAGGAGACTTTTCTCACCTCAAAAAGCTATAACTTTTCAGTTTAATGCCAGTCACCTGTGAGTATTTCAGTTTTTGTTAAAGATAAATCCTTAACAAGGGCTTATTACATGAAGGTTTATTACGTAAGTTTTACGTATTTCTTTTGTGTTTGCTTTGGGTAAAAGATTTTTTGGTTTTTTACTATTGTAAGATGCATTTTAAACTTTAAGGGTATACCTGTTCAAAGTCAAGGTGGAGTAGTGGAACTTCCTGTTGTTGTAGGAGTAAAGAAAACAACAAAAGAAAAGAAAAAAAGTAAAGGCAAAAACAAATAAGCAACTCTTTGATTATGCAACAATATACTTCCGTGATAATTTCTCACACATCTCTTTTTTATGTTCAAAAACATTAAAGCACAGTAGGCAACACTTTTTTCACCTCAAGGGGGTTTGAGCATGGAGGTAACAGTTTACAGAAATTGCAGGAGCACAAGTTTTTTGGTGCCTGAGTATCTAATACATACAGAAGTACTCAGATATTTAGGTATTTTCACAGGTAGATATTGCACTAAGGCACATAGCTCTTCCTAATCTATTTATAAGAGAATGTTAGACACATATTGTAACATACAGGATGAATTTATCTCATTAATGGCTGCCTACTGAAGTCAAGGTAGCAGGGGTCTGTGTGTGTTATGCTAAATCCAATCAGAAGATCAGCAAGTGTTAATACATTGTGGGAAGAACAAAAAGGAGTTTAGGCTGGATCAGTTCCATTCTAGGACAAGGAACCAAACATAGAAACTAAACATATATTGTTTATTGTTATAATAGATATCTGTCAATCTTTAAAGGGGATAGACAACCATTTGGAAGCTGGTATGGAAAGCCTACAACTAAAAAGTCTTAGAAGTCTTGCTCTGATACTCATCAGGAAGAAGAGAAGTGGACTAATTCATATGTGATCCTTTTCAAAGTGCTTAATTTTTACAATTAACAGCATCATATTTCTACCATATTTTTGTGTACTCTTGAGTGAGCCTAGAGAGCTTAATTCCATGATGTTGCTACTACCTTTCCCCTGCTAGCAAAAAGTAACATATCAAGGAAAACGTGATTCCCAGCAGGGCAAGATTAATTAGAAACATCAGAAAATGTCAGAAGGAAATAAATTGAGTGCTTAAATATGTGTGGTTTTGTGTTTGTTTTTTTTTTACTATTGACTCTCTCCCTCGCTTTTCTTCCCTCTTATTCAGTCTCTAAGATTCAAAAAGGAAACAAAGATAAAATATACCAATCTAATGTGCTTTCAGCTTTCATTCCTTTACTATGAACTCAATGCAGTGCATAGAAATGAATTTCAGAAGTTTCTTCAAGCAAGGGTTTTTGTCACTGCACTTTTTCTGTCACTGCATGGCTTGAATCTTGGAAAACAAATTGATGAATCTTTGATATTTTTTTCTATAATTGTGCAGCCTGTGAAAGACACCACATTTACAACCTACAGAACAATACATTTTAGTCTTTCAGAGAAAACATGTATAAGAGTATTTTAAACTTCTGAGGACTTCACCATCCACACTTTTCATTCTAGAACAGTCTTAAAAATGAAGTAAACAATCTTTACCTCTCCTTCAGTTTGATACTAGCTCCCCCTTAAAGACAGCTGTGAAACTCACATAGTCCTGACTGTTGCATCAGTTCTTGCATGGTGAAATCAGGACCATTGTGCAGGACATCCTGAGGACTTTCCTGCTTACTTCTCTCTATATTTATCAGACAATAACCTTCCTATTACTGCTGATTTAGTATTTATTAGAGGGTGATTAGGAGTGGCGGGGGAGGGGGAGGGGTATAAGAAATAGGTTTGGAATGCTAAATACAGGCAGCTGTCAAAAATTCTATAAAAGCCATTGTAATTCATCTGCAATACAGGGACAACCACAGATAACATGTATAATCAAAGTAAATGAACCCCATAACAATGAGAAAACAATGCTCACATATTAAAAACAAAAACAACTATTCACAAGTAATTAAGGGATAGCAAGAGAAACTTCACCTAATTAGTTATCAATCAGCTAATGATAAGTCAAATACTGCTGACAGAAGGCTTTATCATCAAGATGACTTCCCATATTGTGGGACTAGTGGCACGAGCAACAAGAGTGCAAGAAAGCTTCAGAGTGAAGAAATGCTCTGCAGGCTACCCATTTTCCAGCTTCCTTCTGTCAGATACAGCCAGACTGCTTTAATGGTATGAGGTACGGAGTGCAGAGAGATAATAAGCTGAAAGTGAGCAATTTTCTAAGGGAAAAAATTAGATGGGGGTGAGCACCTAACAGCTGCCAATCAGAATTAAATGATACTATGAGGACACTCACCTGGCTGTTGATGAATGACAGTCTAACAGGTCTGTACTACTCTTCAATTTGCACTTTTATATATAAATGAAAAAAGGTTCCAAAAATATAAAAATTGGAAGACTTATATCTGCCATGTTTGAATTCCCTCTCATAACAAATGAAAATGAGTAATGAAATACACATTTATTCATGCTCCTTACTGAAGACTCCCTTTCCTCTAAACACCTGTATTTTTTTATAAAATTATTTTAAGAGAATGATCTGATGGGGTTTTCAGAGTCTCATTCATGTTAAAGTTACTACTTCAGTTTAATAAGTTCCTAAAGAGCATCAGATGTTTTTATGTTGGGTTTTTGTTTGGGGTTTTTTTTGTTGTTTCCGCAGTGAAACTGCAGAAAAAATCGTGACTGGAAATAAATAGCATACACAATTAACTTGGGAGTCAGGAAAATTCCAGGACCTCAGCAGCAATAAATGTTTTCATGATCAATCTTAAAACAACTTTTTATTGGTAATTTCTGATCGCAGTCTGCTATATGATTTTTTTTTCCTGTCATGTAATCCTGGACTATTTTTAATTTCCATAGCAATCCGCAAAGTTAGCTTATTGTGAGAAGGTAATGGATTTTAGCAT
The DNA here is from genome assembly GCF_000708025.1 of Charadrius vociferus. NCBI lineage: Eukaryota > Metazoa > Chordata > Aves > Charadriiformes > Charadriidae > Charadrius > Charadrius vociferus. The sequence goes on along the minus strand of NW_009661374.1, from coordinate 224,703 downwards.
GGAAGACCTCTCACTGTACTGAGGAATAAAGAAATTTTGTGGAGACATAGGTGAGAAGATAAGCTATGATATCAGCATCGCAATCTCTTTATGATAACATTTGTAGGATTTGTTAAGATGGATATTTACTGTGGAAGGATTCCATTTTAACTGCCTAACCTAGTTTTACAGTCGTCTGAAATAATATATTTCCATAAGTATGTTCATGTTTTTTTCCCCCCTTTCCTGTAATTTAGTCTCACGTGATTTCTATTAGTGATGCAGAAAATAAAAGTATTGTGAACTCTTCTCCCAATCACACATATTAAGTGTGAAACACAATAGAATGGCTATAGTCCTTGCTTTTGAAAATGTTGCTACTATTTCACATTACCTTTTTTTTTAAATTATTTAATCTGCCTGCTGGTAAACCAGAAAATTAAATATCCTATCACAATATGGAGTGAAAACTATAAACTTTCCCCAGTTCACAGAGTAATCAGGGGGAAGAAATGACATATTTTGTTCCTGGGATTTCTATAAAGTATTGGCTGACCTAGGTATGACAGAGCACACATTACTAGCCTCTCAACCTCAAGGGCAGATGCATATTTTTATTTCACAGTGGCTGTAAGAATTGGAGAAAATTCCTGACTTAGAATTCTCCAGTGAATTCTTCCTTGCATCTTTTAGCCTTCTATTCTCCAACACATGTAAGAAAAAGGATAGGAATACAGCTTATCTCTCTTTGGTATAAGACGTTGCTTCCCTACAGTGTAGCCTTCACAGATAATTCAGGAAGAAAGATACCAACCCTTTGTTTAGAAGGAAAAATGGAGGAAAGAGAGATCAGAGAAGACAATGCAAAAAAAACCCTCTCATAGTCTTTTCTGAGAAGGGTCCTCAGACAGAGAAAGGAAATAATACAAAATTAATCCTTCCATTTTCAAAGCACTAAACTAGTACAAACCATTCCTAACATCATCCTCTGAAGTATGTAAATATAATCTCCTTTTTTTTTTTTTTAATAGAGAAACTGAAGTAAAAAAGGTATTGTGACCTGAATTTGTAATAAAATCACTTGATAAACAGACATTGAACTCAGGAGTTTTGGATTCCAGCCTTGGACCCAGGCCTGAAAGTGTGATAGATCTAAGAAACAAAAGAAAAAACAGGGTAAGCTACCACAATGGCAAATACAGTTTTCACGTCATTAGCAGAGCCCACCTAGGTTGTAAAAACAAATAACTGACTGCTGATAGAGGAGCAATTATATACTTGCTAACTCACATTCTTTCACGTTCAGTCTTTCCCTTTCAGAATAAAACCAACTTCTGCTGAGCAACCCTTTTCACGTCCTGTTAGTAAAGAGCTACACTGGGAAGCAGGTAGTACTGACTGCTACCTACAGTATGACTTCCATTCACCATTTCCCTCTCATTTCTCAGAAGGCAGGAAGTGTGCACTGGAGCCAAGGGAGCCTCAACCTTTTGTATACTCTTACCATAAGGTAAGTCCAAAAACCAACATGCCACCAGCTGCATATGTATAAAAGTTACAGGACTTTTTAAAAAAATATATCTCTATACAGATATATTTTTTTTTCACAGTGAAATCCATAAATAACTTCATAAAAGAACACTTAATGAAGCTCCTCTTGGAGTGGGTCCAGAGTAGGACCACAAAGATGATCAGAGGGTTTGAGCACCTCTCCTATGAAGACAGGCTGAGAGAGTTGGGGTTGTTCAGCCTGGAGAAGAGAAGACTTCAGGGAGACCTTATAGCAGCTTTCCAGTGTCTGAAGGGGGCCTACAAGAAAGCTGGAGAGGGACTTACTACAAGGGCCCATAGTGACAGGATGAGGGTTAATGGCTTCAAACTGGAAGAGGGGAGATTTAGAATAGATATTAGGTAGAAATTCTTTACTGTGAGGGTGGTGAGACACACATTGCCCAGGAATGTTGTGGAGGCCCCATCCCTGGAGGTGTTCAAGGTCAGGTTAGATGGGGGAGCACCCTGGTCTAGTGGAAGATGCCCCTGCCAATGGCATGGCGGTTGGACCTAGATGATCCTTAAGGTCCCTTCCAACTCAAACCATTCTATGATTCTATATAATAAACAGCTTACACATTCAAAGTCTAATTATCAGTAGGCTGTGATTGCAGGCTAACAGGTAAAAATACAGTTAAACATTCAGTGGTGTTTTTCACTTAAGCTTCACATACTACAGGTACTTTTATTGCAATGTACATTGCTCTTTTGCTCTACATGTTTTTTAACTCAATACATAGTTTAATAGTACAGGGCAAAACCCTTCTGTTAGAACCAAAACTCTCCAAGCAAGATATGTGGGAAAACGCAGGTCTAACCTCTAACATCATGAAATTAGCTTAGTAGGGTCTATTTGACCGGGTGTGTGAACAGTTGGAGCAAGCTGACAGCAGGGATGAGACGAAGCTGCATTCCTGGAGCCTTCTACAAGGCCACAGTCAGGGCTGGCTGCAGAATAATGACTGGGAAAAATTCTGTGCACAATTTCCAGAATAAAGACAGCAGGTGAGTGATGTACAAAGCTTGACCTTAGCTGCCAAACTGTCCAGCTCCCTTCCATGTCAGGAATGATCCTATTCCCTTTGCCAAGTCCTCACTGGAGGCACAATCTGTCTGACCCTTCATAATTTTTCCAGACCTTACCTTCACTGACAGTTAGCCTCGCAGCTTTTACTCCACTATCAAATGTTCCTGGTTTTTTTCATCTGAAAATGAAGACCTGCAAGCCTATAAAGTCTTTCATAGACCTGTTTCTACTATCCCTGAAACTTCAGCAAAAACCATGACCACACTGATAAGCATTTCTACTACAAAACAAAAAGGGGACTCAGGTGATTTGCAGACAGTTTGGAGGACAAATATGTTGCTATAAAGCAGCCATCTTCCAACCAGCAAAAATATTTCTGAATGTGACATAAAATACTTCTGTAATCTGGTCTGATCTCTTATTAATCACTCCTTTTATAGTTTCTTCCTGTCTCTGCTTTGATTCCTCTTATTTAGGCAATGTTGCTACTTAACATAATGATGCTACTTTTATCTCAAGAAGGATATGGGCTACAAATCACTGCTAGTTCAGAAAAGTATGACTATGTACCTGTGATGTTCTCATATTTCACCCTAGACTGACTACTGTCATAAGCAAGATACTGAGCTAAACTATTATTTGGTGGCAATGCTTATATTCTTATATTTCAGCCACTTGTTGTGATTTACTTAAATTAGAGGAATTTTAATGCCTTTCTAGGACAAAGTTGCAAGGCTTATATGTTTTAGAAACCAAGTCTAAAGAGCCAATATAATTAGATTCTCCTAGCTTTCATTTAGCTAGAAATATTCCTAAACTAACTTCAGTACAGATTATCCTAAATAATGAGAAGATCATCATAAACAGAGAGAAACTTATAATGTGTCCAAAAAATGTGAAGTCATTCATGTGGATCTACAGTGTTGGAGAATGAGTTCACAATTGACATACCATGATGGCAATAGCAACCACAAGCCAGATTCTTAAATTCCATATGGTCACTCGGCATGGCTGGAGTACCGGAGTGCTCAGGCAATTTCTTGTTAACAAAGCGCTGTTGGGATCCATAACCAACCAGCTGTCATATTTTAGACTGTGTTTGGCATAGGATCAGCCCCAGGGACAGAAAGACACTATTGTGCCTTTGTGTAACTTTGTTGTGGGCCTACAGAACTTATCTGTGGTATAAACCACGACCAAAGGAAAGCCCACACATATATTACAACCAGTGCCTTACATGCTCAATGGAAATAGTTGATTTTTATGAAACATTTAAGAAAAAAAATACTTCAACATACCTATCTTTTGTATATTTTTTTCCCCATGGTGGGTTGACCCTGGCTGGACAGCAGGTGTCCACCAAAGCCGCTCTATCACTCCCCTCCTCAGTTGGACAGGGGAGAGGAAATATGACAAAAGTCTTGTGGATTGAGATAAGGACATGGAGATCACTCAGCAGTTACTGTCACGGGCAAAACAGATTCAACTTGGGGAAATTAATTTAATTTATTACCAATCAAAATCAGATTAAGGTAATGAGAAAATAAAAATTAAATCTTCAAACACCTTCCCCCCACCCCTCTCTTCTTCCCACACTCAACTTCACTCCTGAATTCTCTATCTTTTCCCCCCCAGCAGAACAGGGGGAGAGGGAATGGGGGTTATGGTCAGTTCATCATACCATTTCTGCTGCTCCTTCCCCCTCCTGGGGAGGACTCCTCACACTCTTCACTTGCTCCAGCACAGGGTCCCTCCCATGGGAGACAGTCCTCCACAAACATCTCCAACATGAGACCTTCTCACAGGCTACAGTTCTTCATGAACTGCTCCAGTATGCAGCCTTTCCATGGGGTGCAGTCCTTCAGGAACAGACTGCTCCAGCATGGGTCCCCCATGGGGCCACAGGTCCTGCCAGGAGCCTGCTCCAGCACAGGCTTCCCATGGGGTCACAGCCTCCTTTGGGCATTCACCTGCTCCAGTATGGGTTCCTTCATGGGCTGCAGCCTGCCTCACCATGGTCTTCACCACAGGCTGCACGGAAATCTCTGCTCCCACAGCTGGAGCACCTCCTCCCCCTCCTTCTTCAATGACCTTGGTGTCTGCAGAGTTGTTTCTCTTGCATCTCACTCCTCTCTCCACTGCTGTTTTCTCAGCAGTTTTTTTTTTCCCCTTCTTGAATGTGTTTTCCCAGAGATGCTACCACCATCACTTGATGGACTTGGCCTTGGCTGGCAGTGGGTCTGTCTTGGAGCTGGCTGGCATTGGCTCTATTGGACATGGGGGAAGCTTCTAGCAGCTTCTCACAGAAGCCACCACTGTAGCCCCCGCACACACTACCAAAACCTTGCCACACAAACCCAATACATTCCCTTACAGAGCACTTCCATTGATCTATATGGTGACACATCATAGTTACTGAAAATCACAGTTTTCTCAAAATCACAAAGGTACCAGGTAAGCTCCACAGCCTCAGAGGCTTAACAAACTACAGGTAGAAATTAGGCTGAGGGAAATAAATGTACTTCATTTGGAGGTTTTTTACTTTTTTTTTTTTATAATCTAGAACACTGAAGTCTATATATTTGTGTTTGGCAATATACTAATTTCTAATTGGCCTTGTTCATCCTTGTAACTCAGCTGCGTTGTCAGCCACATACAGATTAAGAATCTGTTTTATTCTGGAGTTTACCAGTGACCATTGCAAATACTTGCTAATGTGTGTGTACTTTCCACAGAGAGGCAAAAGTGTCGCTCACTTGGTTAGTTTATTCTGCACAAAGGAAGTAACCTGAACAAGGTTACTAAGCCTGCTGGGATACAGACTTTGGAGACATCCCAAAGAAGGCACAGACATCTAACAGTGTATCTGAAAAGGCATGTAACTAGTGATAATCTCCCATATGTCATGATGATAACGTCAGGCAGGGAGAAAGCAAGAAACTGCACTAAACATTATATGATTCTCTACAGTAAGATCTGGGGAAAGATAAGCTCTTTTCCCTTAAAGCATTCCCTTCATGATTAGCTTTTAATTATACCATCTATCTTAATTTATGGTCCTTTAAATGTATATTAATTATTATCTTATCTGACAGTTTGTCTTCTTTAGTGAATGGCCTTCATCTTCAAAATATTCTTTACAGACAGACAGTACTATGTTACAAGCAACAGCTTTAAAAACAGAAATTTAAGATTCAAGAGAGAACAGGCAGTTGCTTGATAATGATTTACTTTGTAACAGTGAATAGGAAGTATTGCAGCCTGTAATTCTAATGATTTGTTTATCTGGTTTTATAATCAGCTATTGATACAATTTTTATTGGCATTTCTATTTTGTCATTAACTGTCACTGATAGGGATTATTCAGATCATCTTTCTAGGATCATATTCATGAGAAAGCTAATGAATGGCAGTGAGAAATACTGCAACCATAAGGAAGAGTCAACTAACAATCTAGCGCTCAGAAAACACACTCTACTGATTAACACCATCCTTTATCATCCTGGATGTCTGAACAAATGGAACATCAACAGAGAGGTAACAAGTCGGGTGCAGTCATAAGAACTGTTGATGTCTTTTAATATCGCATATGTGAAGTGTAAGATCAAGCTTTGGGGTGTAAAAAGAATTCTTCATCTCTGAAGTATAAATGACAAGACAAGAAAGATGCAACCAAGAATGGAAGTGCTATATGGCCTATATTGTAGAAAGAGACAAAAGTTCCAAACAAACCTTAAGGAAGCGCTGTTTTGTTACTAGCATTAAAATATGTTCACAAGCCATTCACCATGGAAGGGACAGCTGCTCGATTAGGATTACTTCATTAGAAGAGTTAAGCAAAAATATTTTAGCTACATTGTAAAACTAAATGTTAAGACCTCAGAACAGGCTTCCTTGAGATCTTAATCTAGGTTATTAATTAATTGGATTGATCAGCAAAAATACTTCCTGAGAAAGCAAAAGTCCAGAAATGAGTTCTCTGGCACATGTCAGATTCATTTCTACCAACACTGTATTTTCCCTCACTTTGCTTCTCTTTAGGCATACACTTGGTGGAGACAATAATCAGCTCCAGCTGGGAGGCTTCTTAATTTTTTTGTGTGTTTGTTTCAACTAACTGAGTACTTCTACTACATGGTGACATAAGCACTTCAGCATCATTACAGTAATATGCAAAACGTAGGAAGTCACAGCAATATGCAAAATTGCTGTTTTGTACTTTAGTACATACATTTTTTAATCATCTTTTGTCGGACCTTTGTTTTTTGGTTTGCATGTTTACTTCTACTAATAGAAGATTAAAATTGTTGAACCAAAAATATACTGTATATTTTACAGATATTAAGACAGGGGAATTAGACACTTCGCAGATGTGCTACAGCAATTATTGAACATGAATACTCAAGTAATTACTATGTTAAATACCTTATTCAAATAGGCAGAGTACAAATTAAAGCTACCCTAGTTTGTCTGAAAGCCATAGCTTACTCTGAAGTGGTAATTTTGTGTTTTCTTTTTCTTTTTCTTTTTCTTTTTCTTTTTCTTTTTCTTTTTCTTTTTCTTTTTCTTTCTTTTTTAACAAACAATGAACATGAATGTTTTAAGTAGAACGGCCTCTCTTTTCTGCCTCTTTGTACCTTTGACATCATACCAAGAAGGAGAGGGGGTATATCTACTCAAGTTACTAAACAGAAACAAATAAGCTAAATTAAAATAGACTAACTAAAAACTAAATTTATGTTTAATTCAGTATGAATAGGATGCAGAAATAAGTGGCATAGAATGTTTTTCCATCCTGAATGTATCCCACTGACAAAAAGACAGAAAACTTACACCCCACCTGACTAAACCGAATAACAAAGCGTTGTTTGGGATGAAACACATACATGTTCTAGTGGAGCAAACTCTGAAATTTCAGGTGTATAAAGTGCCCTATTTCCCATCTTTTATCTTAGAAAGTTAATCTGTTAAGCTAATTGCTCTTCCATTCATAATAGTCCACAAAAATGGCATATCTTAAATGGTATGGGCTGAAAGAGTTCTCCCCTCTGAATATCTCAACATTAAAAAATTCAGATATTCCTTCTAATGAATTTTCTACAAACTGAGTCACCAGCTAAAACCAAGCGATAACAGCACTGCTGTCACTGTAGGAATATGGGAAGATGCAGTCACCCGTTTCCAGACTAGTCCCTGGAGGAATTTTAGGCCCCCAATGGGACTTAGAAGTAGGCACTCTAGCTGTTCAGAATAGCCAGAGTTAGTCATTTCTGTATAACTCCAGAAGCAAACTTTCTTAGGAAACTAAGGAAATTGCTGACTGCAGGGACAGGTGACAGTTGAAGATTTAAATGTACTTTGACTGAAGCAGCAATTAGTTACCTAAGGTATCTGTGGAACAGATGGCATTTTAGGAGGAGACATGATGGATACATAATTTCATTTGAGTAATTTGAGATAGGTAGATTTGGGAGGAGTACCATAAAAATGTAATGCAATACTTATATTCTGTAATCAATATATCAACATTACAGTTTATCTTAAAATAAGAATACTGTGAAATAAGTTCAGGATTATTTCCTTCCTCACTTTTTATTATAAAAAAAAATACATTTGGTTCTGGTTAGTACTTGGACAGTTTATTTAAAAACAGAGATTAATATGGCATCGTATTGTGTTAATGATTATAGTAGACTGAGTTGGTAACCAGCAAAACTAAAAATACAGTTTTGGTCAACTGAAAAGAGAGCAAAAGAAACAGGACATGGAATATTCGAATTCTTAAAGAACATCAGTGATGTATCTAACTAGCATATACCTCAAAGGGGTAAAAGAGCATTTGTAAACTTTCCAAACTTAAAAAGTATGTACACAATGCTAGAATGAAAATAACACTGAAATAAATGAAAATGAAATAAAAATATGTTTCGGGAGAAAATCATGCTGCTTCTTTTAGACCTTTACAAGTCACCTAGATATTCATAGAGACTTACTTTATATTCAACTGAAAAGGAAAAGGAGATTATCTCCAGAGAAAATTTCTGCCAGCTATCCCAATCCTACACTAACTACAGAAGTGAACTAGAAGACTTGGTCAGGTTGGATGACTAGCTTCGGTCCTCTGAAGCTAGGCAAGATGAATGACATGGTTAAGGACACAAAGATGTGTGATTTTAGATAAATTAATCCAGGGGAATCTGATAACAATGCCTACTAAATTGATGAGATTTTTCCATTGTAATATTTTTTTTTCTGTTGGAAACTGCTTTCTACATACATAAAATTTTTTTTGAAAACTTTCAATTGCAAGGACAAGGTATTTTCACTATACAGCCAGACTAGAACAGGGTGAGGAAATTAAGGACCCTGAGCACTGTCACTGTCTGTACACCTCCCACCTTGCAGAGGGGCTCAGGAAACAGAGAGAAGTGGGAAGAGGAAAGACTTCCAACTTCCACTTCTGCCTGACCTTCTGGAAGATTCTTATCAATTTTACCCTGACGGAAAATGTGTCATTGAGCCTGAACAGATTCTCTGCCACCCTTCTCCCCCATCCTCTCTTCCAAGGAAGAAGAGAAGAAAAATAAATCTATTTTATTTCTCAACTTAATTTGAGGCAGCCTTTTTTTGTTGCTTGCATAAATATGAATTTTTGATACTGTCAGCCGTTCCCAAGGGATGGAATGAAATGAAGCCACTTGGGAGCTAAAGAATGGCATATTGTAAGGTATCACTAGCCATATGATATTTGTCTTGGATAATTCCTACTAAATCAAGATGTAAAGGAGAAAAATAACTATCCATTCGGTGGTCTGGAAGCAAAGGAAGAACCAGATTAGGCTATGAGAGAGTTGTTGGGAAGCCAGAGTACACGTCAAGCTGAGCATCAATGTCTCATAAAATTCATGTCATAAAATTAATTTAAATAATTGCTTCAAACCATGGCTTTAATGGCTTTAAACGCTAATGAAAGAATTTAAAACAAAAGGATCATAAGGCTAATGACAGAGGACTTAAAGCAAGCAACTAAAGGGCTTAGGGTTAGGTCTAGTTGTATTTAACAACCTCATTATTGTACAGAAATAACACAAAGGGATCACAGAGATTAGAAATATGATGAGAAAGAAAACATTGCACATAGTTTGACAGCACCTAATTTAAAGAGAAACCTTCTGAGGACTAAAAAACCCACTCCTAAACCTCAGGCCTGAAGCATACTGATCACAAAGATTTGTTCTCCCTTTCTGAACTTTAAAAGGGATTGTACTGTTCTGATCTAGGGCCACCTAATAAGCACTTACCTCTCTGCTATCTTTGATAAATATCAATGCTAAGCAGATGGAAAGGTATAACATAGATGTTATTTCTTACAGTAATGTCCAAAGACAGAGGAGTCCTGCTGTTGGGGCGGAATCAACATTAAAGACCTGTTGTAGTAGTTCCAGTAACTGTGATTTAAAAGTGATAGCTTTTTTTTTTTCAAGCTTATATCAGCAGCTGTAGCCATGCATTAGAAAAAACTGAGGAAATATTAATGATAAAGGCATTAAGAAAGTAATAATAATTTTGTTTATGTCAAATTATCTGAGAGCACTTCAAAAACACCACTATTATTAATATTTACATATCCAGCTTATTTAAAATTTCTGATAAGAGTAACTCCTCCATAAAACTCTTTTGTAGGCAGCAGTCTGACAAACTTAAATGCTGCATACCTGAATCCAATAATTTTCTTCTTTATTGTCTGCAAAAGACAACAGAGCCTAGCAAATCAATTTTTAAGTTTAAGAAGCACAACGAGATAGGATACGCATAAAATATATTGTACTATAGTTTGTGTGTGCTTTACAATTCAGTCTTCCTAGTTTTAAGAGAATTTGTCAAGAAACCAAGTTCTGGTATGGTCTAATTACATTTGGTTTTCAGGAATAAAAAATAAAGAAATCAGCTGAGACAGTTAAGTCTGAAAATAGCTTTTCAAACAAATTTAATAAATTTCAACACTACATATAACCTTTAGAGTATAAAACTGTAAGAAGCAACTTTTACATTTAAATGGTTAAACATAAATGTTTTAAAAGAACCACTATGGTCTATCATATAAAACCATACTGTTCTAAAGCAGCCAGAAAATTTAATCATCTAAGAAGGATGATCCTAACCACAGCAATTGAAGAGATGGGATAATTCCCTTTTCACTCAAAACTGCCTATTTTTACTATAAAGCATAACAGGTAACAGGTCTTGCCTCAAAGATCATACTATTTAAAATACAATTGTTTTTCATTAATCTTATCCTCCCCTTTTGAAGAAAATTTTTAAACCAGCTCTGCAACCTCATAAATGCAGGGAAAATCCACCCTTAATTTGAAAACCATTAAACTTCAGTGGGGATAGGCACATTAGCACATCTTTAAATAAAAGCTAAGTTATATACATATGACTGAAGCAGAAATTCTTCAAGGAATTTGAAATCTTCAGGTAATTTAACCTGGTTAGCAGGAATAAAAATTTAAACAGCAAATCTACCCAAAAGAATCAGACTCCTAGCTTTGCAACACTGATCCTTCCTTGTTTCAGGGTATTATTTCTGTGAATTGCAGTCAACACAGAAGAGTAATTTTTGTTCAGAAATAAACATTGCCTCACGTTAAGAAAAAAAAAAAGCCCCCCCCCCCAAAAAAAAAAAAAAAGAAACCAAAACAAAAATGCTATGGGAACAGAAGAAAAAGTAAGATAGATTTGTTAGAAAAAAGGGAAATGTTCTGTGGCAGAATGTAATTTTCTTTCTAATTTAGATTTTGATTCTTTGCTATTTTACCCAACTGCAATATTTAGAAAATCCTAAAGCCTAGTTCCTTTGGGTTTTGTGGTGTTTTAAGACAGAAAATAGACTTTGTGGACATAAATGTGCATCTTTTAAGTTAGATTCGATGGGCTAGTTCCATGTATTATGAGCTTCAAACTAAGATCCAAATTTCAGATTTTCAGGTCACAGTTTCATTTAATTAAAATATTGATTAAATGGTTACAGGTTCAAGGTGCCACACAACAGTTAAGTTTTCATCTTAATTTACTTCATCTCTTTTCTTTCTTTTTCTCGTTTTGGTGGTGTTGGGTTTCTTGGGTGGGGTTTTTTGTTAGTTGCTTTGGGGGTTTTGGTTTGCCGCCCCCCCATCCCCCCCCCAGCAGTTTCTTTCTGTACAACGGCCTCTCTAATAAAACAGCTCTATAATTCTCGTATACTGAGCATGTACAAACTTCACTGCATTAATACAAAGCTGAGGAAGTAACCCAAAGAGCCAGAGGCAAGCAAGCTGTTAAGACCCCAGATGGCCTATGCAGGAGTAAAGCTTTCCATGACAGGAAGATGTTTGGACATGTGAAAGCTGAATAACTTTGTTTATTGCAGAAAATGGTAACCAGATCATCACATTAACATTTGGGATTCTACTGCAAAGTGAAAGTCTTGTCACCACATGAAAATTAAATCACTGATGCTTCAGAGCATCTACTGCCTCATCATATGAATGGCAGTGATTCCATGCAGGATTTTTTCCCTTTTATGAATCACAGCACATAGTTAAAATCTGGGTGAAATCAGCTATTTGAATTGAATTATGGCTTTAATGTACATCTACATTAATACAGTACCTAGGATATTGGAGACAAACAAATGTAAAGCAGTAAAAAATAATAAAAAATAATAAAAAAACTCAGGAGCAATTATTATAAATACGATGGTTAGCCTGTAATTGAGTTGCAAGTCTCTGAATTTAACATAGGAATGAGCATGGTATTGTCTTGTAAACAGATGAGAGAACAAGATATCATTTTCATGACAAAGTGCATTGATGTATGATATTTTATTTCTGGCAGTACAGTAGAACTAAAATAATTTTCCATATGAAGGTAGAATCTAAAGGACAATTATTCACAAGCATTAGCTCTAATTTAAAAATTCATTTTTCAGAATGTATCAAGAGACCAAACTGACCTGGAGCAATCAAGACCACAAAGACAGAGCTGAACGTTATCAATCCAAAAGGAGTGGTATGGTTCAGTAATTGCCACAAAGGAGATAGAGGAAGGAAATTAGCTCAGCAGACAGTCTAGCATTATTCTATGCCTCCTAAGTATAAATTAACATATAAAAGAATCTATATGTTCCTTGGGATCTTTCAAATCCCAGTTGCTGTTAGTTCCTTGCTTCAGTAAAATACAGTGAATTGAATAATACCTCAAACTTATTAATGGCATGCATTTGATGGCACCAGCAACAGCACTGCTGTGTTCATTCTGTATATTTCTACATCGATAATTTGAGAACACTCTGCAGCATTTTTTCTTGTATTTTCTATTGATGAATTTAGCAGAAAACGTTCTGGCAAAGCGGATCTCTGAATGTATTAGTTTATGTAAAAATTTAGAGGAAAGAGCTTTTAGTTACTGTACATAAAAGGCTACAATTGCAAATTAATGATCTGATCTAATACCCATCCATTTAGCTGGACACTTTCAGCACAATTAACTGTGACTTAGTTGCATAGGGATACAAAGTTCAGGGCTTGAAAAAAAAAAAAAAGACAGCAATAAAACCACTGTCCTTAGTAAAGTTTTACCTGATACAATTGTTTTGATAATGCAAGGGATTACAAAAAAGAAATTCTTAGATTTAGGATTATGATAAAAAATTATCCTACACTAACTAGAGAATCAGATTCTTCTGATAAACATTTTTCTTCATCACACCTCGTTGCATCAATGTGTTAAGTTTCCTGCAGCTGAGCTTTGAAGCAGCTGTATTCCTAATCTTTTACTGCATCATTAAGATGTAGTTCCTGGGGAAAAGAAGTTTAACTTAATTCTTTTCACTTTGTTGTTTTGATAATCAATTAAAATTCTTATTGTTTTCAGAAAACTGTCAGCAGAACTACAGTGAAAAAAAATATAATTTGTATGGTCTAATTAGGTAAATGACAATATTAAATAAACAAGACACCTACCTGTAGTGACAATCAAATATTGTCACTAATCTTGGTCTATAGGGATTTTCCTTTTTTTTTCTTTTTTATGATAGCTTGTAAAATGTTACTTTTAATGGGATTTATGCAAATACAGTTAGAGAACGTGCTCCATATTACATGTATTCACACCTTATTTTCCCACTCTAAAAACTACAATATTCAGTGTTTTTTTATAAAAGAGATACAATAAGTGAACTAAAAATATACAAGGGGGGTGGGGGGTGGGGGTGGTGTGTGTCATTGCGCTTCTAAAGGAATCTGGATTAAAGGAACAGGTTTTAGACCAGTTGAATAGCTGTCAGAGTATTCACTTACAGATCATCTCACTTACAGGTAAACTTCACCCTGAATCTCAGTGCACACAGGAGATATGGTTGGCTGAAAGGGTGTGCCATTGCTTCTGAGCAAGTACAGAAGCATTATAATGCAGCAAAAGAAAAAAAGGTTTGTCCGTGTCCACTTACATTAGACTAACATAGCTGAAGATTTCAGCCTCCAGTGCTTAAAGTTTTTCATAACTTCAAGAAGCTGACATTTAATTTTTTGGTGTAATTAAATAAGGTTATTTTCTCCATTACTAATATGGATTTACTACTTAAAATAAGAGCCTAATAAAGTCTGGGTTGTAAATAACTTTGCATGTTAGATATAGCTCTAAATTTTATTGCTATCTTTGTTTTGCTTGCTTTGATAAATTGTTGTTCAAAAGCAGCAAAAATACAAAAAGATTTGCAAGAGATAATTTAATAGATTTTTATGATGATTTTGGTTATGTTTACTGAGGTACAGTGTTGGGCTACTGCATGACAGGAACGCCTCAGCTTCACTTTAAAGCCAAAGGCAAAATAACTTCCTCTTGTCTCCAAATGTATCTGTAAGTGATGAAGGCAGAAACAACTTGCTTGTAAACATCATTACACAGCATTCTAAGATGAAAGAGCAATCTTGACAGATACCATGTGATGTTCACTTAAGCTCTTAATGTCAAAGCCCTCGGTTCTGCCCCTTGTTGTGAACTTTGGAGGCACAGGAAGCTGAAGTGCTGCAGAGTACTCAGCAAATCAAATTCCATTCTGGCACTAAATATCTAAACTGCCAGTGCAACCTTTGATTCAGTGTGTGCTCCAGTGCATTTATTTGGTTATTAGTGTGAACAGAGCTCAAGGACCAGGGACAATTCATTTTCAATCCATGCTGTCGGAATTTTCAATCCATTTCAGTGGGAAAGGTGGTGTTAGATAATTAATGCTGACTCCCCTTCACATTGCCAATAAATGTAATTATTATAATTAATGTAAGTATTAATTGAGCAGACTAGGGGCAGAACTTCCAATAAGCAGTATTTTAAGTTAAAGATCAGTGAGGTGAGAAAATTGTTCCAATGTTTTATGAAAGATATATGATTAAGGAGTTGGACTCTTTTTAAGGCAAAAATCCTCCATGTTCAGTCTCTAGCACACAAAATTTCTAATTCACCTTCCTGAAAATAAATAATCTCACAAGTTTGCAAAATGAATGAATGAAACCATCTGTCAGTGAAAATTTCTCTCCAAGTCTTCTATCCTCACTAACACCTGTTCCTATTTACTATTTACAGCTTGCTCAGAAAAGCATTCAACTGCTATCAGCAACTGTAAGCTCTCATACTGACAAACACTATCTATGATCCACTGACTTGCCAGCTCAACATCACTCTGTTTACTGACTCTCCAGTTTTGCCATTCCCTGTAGGACAATCTCTCTAAAGAGCATCCATTTGATTGATGTATTGAAACTTAGTTTTTCTGTAGCAGTTCCCGTGCGGACAAACTTTGAAAAGTTGCTTATACTGTTCAGAAAAAGAAACAAACATAAATATCCAAGATAGCCACAAAACAAGGAACTTTCTGAACAAAAGTCTTTAAATATTTATGCTCTAGAGAAAAGATCATGTGTTTTGTTTCCTATAAACATGCTCTAAAAGCAGCACTTACACTCATCTACAATATACCGGTCTCCCAGGGAGCCAGCTCTTGTCCTGAAGTCATTGCACTGGGTCTGCTTTCTTCAGAGAGAGAAGAAATTGCAACATTCCAGTTTAAAACTAATAAAATCCTGATCACTTAGTGCAAGTCCCCAGATGGATATCTATCTAACTCTTTAACTGTTGTTAAAGCAACTCTTTCAGAACTGGAGTCATGAAAGCCATCATATTCTAATTTTCTGAAAGCTTGATAGAACCAATATTCTTAGTATACATGAAGAGATGAAGTGTAATGAAGCACTTTCTTTCCCATAGGAAAGTCTTCCACTCATCTTCTTTGATGCCAGCTAACCTTCACATCTGCTATTTCCCTATTGATTGCTACAACTTGGCACTTTTGTAGAGTGTCTGATGAGGCAATTCTATTCAATGACACCACTTCCTCTTCAACAAAAGGAGTGCAGTAAAATAGCAGTGTGTTTCCTATACCTTCAGGGGAAACGCTATGTGCAAATTATGCAAACAAACATGTAGTCACCATTTATATGTGTGTATGTGGAGAAGAAGAGTGTTTGTTCCTTTTATACTGAATCACTGCCTATGTAAAATTATGCAAAGTACATCTGGTTTTGAATTTTTTAAGCAAATGAGGAGACATTCTGGGTCCCACTTAAAAAAATCCATCTCAAAATACATGGTGTTCGCTATGGAAATAAGCTTGAAATTAGTCATCATTTAAAATATGATCCAAACATATATTTACAAATTAGTAAAGCACATTAGGGAATATCAGAACAAAGAGTATGTTTTTTTGCTGTCCTTGAATACAAAGACATCAAAGATTCTTTTTTCAAATAAAAGGAAATAATTTCTTCTTGACACATATTACACTAAAAAAATATTTCATTTGAAATTAAAATGCTAAGTAATATCAATTATCTAATAGTCCTCATTTATAATGCTGTGGGAAACACTAGCAGGACAAAAAGAAAAGCACTGCATGTTTAAATTAAATATCAAATATAACATTTTGCTTTCAAATAGACTGAAACTATTAAACCATTGGTGTTTTATTTGCATTTTACTTTGGCTTTCCTCTAGTCCAAGCCTCCGGATGCGAAACATTTAATTGATTTAAGCTTTAATGGCCATAATTTGTTCTGTGTATAGTCTTACTTGGAATTAGATCTTTTTTTTCTTTCTTCAATTTAAAGTGTCCATGAAAATTCTGGCATAAAATACGTCAAGATTACCACATACTTCCAACAAAATATGGAAACAATGCAAACACATTACTGGTGCACACATCAAAAGCCTACACCTGTCACCCTAATTTAATTAAAAAACATTAATTGGACTCATAAATATAAAAAAAAATGACAAGCCATACAGCAGATGACACAGCAACATATGCCCTGCTGGTGGAGGATAAATGTACTCAACCTCTAATATGATCAAGCATATAGAGTCACATGAGTAAAACAAAGTAGTAGATTGTGTTTATTGTTTGTTGTTTCTACTTTTGTTTTTGAAAGATGGGGTTTTGCAATCTTTACTTGTAGGAAAACTCATTGTGACCAGTTCAATGTCTTTAAATATGACATTTACAAACACAGACCAGAATTTTGGATGCAGTTGAACTCAGACTGTTAGCCAAAATGCGAACTTTTTCTATGATTTGAAAGAGATTTTTCTTTTTGGTTTTTTGTGTTCATTTCAGTGCCAACATGTAAGCAAAAACGCTCTTCGCAGCCTTTAAACCAATAATCTAAAATAAAACAGTGCTAGTTAAGTCAGCCAGTTTTATTATGGAATTGGAATTTTTGTATTATTCCTTGTAAAATTAAGTAATTTGCATGGTTTTTAATCACAACCTCTCCCTACAGTCATACTGCAGTTTATACACATTTGAAAGTTGCCTAGTGCTTAAACAGTGACTAGAAATTATATAAGATTCATCTTACATACTTGTAGCCACCTACACATTAAGCATCTAGACCAAGGTACTAATCTGAGCTTCTCTATAGTCAGTAGGAAAGTTCTGTAACTCTGGAGAACACTGTCCTCCTAGGACAGTTACCTAAGGTAGTATGGAAGAACTGCTTTCTGGTGCCTTTCAGTTTCTTTCCAGCGCCAATAAAAGGCACTAGCTGACTACTTGAGAGGAGAGCAGGTATCCACATTTTGGAGTGAGGAGAAACCTGCCCTACATGTTTCAAAAACTACATCTTTCCTCATAAAACAAAGTATCTGGGGGGTTTGTTTTCCAGGTTTGAGACCAAAACACAGGATCTTATTATGTCTTCCTATTAAATTGTCTTAATCAACAGTTGAGATTCTTTCTTTACCAGTCTACCAATTTACCAATCTGTTGGTAAATTTACTATTTACCAATCTATTGCTAGTATAGTCCTACTCTATGCATTTTGAGAAACTTCAGGAGTACAGCCTATTTCTGGTTTTACTCCTTACCATTTTAGGAATGCCACATTTCATTTTACAATTCTTATATCTATAAAAGAATAATAAATTACCTTTGCTACACATTTTACCTATTAAGTGAAACTTGATACATTAACAGTTGATAATATTATTAAAATAGGGCTTGTGTAAGAAAATAGAATATAAAAAATTTTAATAACAAATACATAGTATCAGGAGGCTTCTAATGTCTTAATTCCATCACCAATGTGAACAAATGTAAAAATAACAAAAAAATCTCAAATCGCACAATATTACAACCTCAACAGTTTTAGGTTCTAGTGGCTTTGCTGTTAGATTTATTCCACGAAAAGTTAGAGATTCAACTTATAAAAGTAATTCTATATTTCTGAAAGGAAAATCAAAGGCCTGAAGATTAAGACTGAGTGCCAAATCCTGCACTTGGGTCACAACAACCCCATGCAACGCTACAGGTTTGGGAAAGTGTGGCTGGAAAGCTGCCTGGTGGAAAAGGACCTGGTGGTCTTGGTTGACAGCTGTTTTTTCTCTTGCATCTCACTCCTCTCTCCACTGCTGTTTTCTCAGCAGTTTTTTTTTTTCCCCTTCTTGAATGTGTTTTCCCAGAGATGCTACCACCATCACTTGATGGACTTGGCCTTGGCTAGTCCTGTGAGGAGCAGCTGAAGGAACTGGGATTGTTTAGCCTGGAGAAAGGAGGCTGAGGGGAGACATTATCGCTCTCTATAACTACTTGAAAGGAGGTTGTAGAGTAGTGGGTGTTGGTCTCTTCTCACAAATAACAAGTGACAGAACAAGAGGAAAGGGCCTGAAGTTTCTCCAGGGGAGGTTTAGCAAAATTTCTTCACTGAAAGGGCTGTCAAGCATTGGAACAGGCTGCCAGAGAAGTGGTGGAGTCACCATCCCTGGAAGTATTCAAAAGAGGGGTAGACATGGTGCTTAGGGACAGGGTTTAGTGGTGAACTTGGGAGTGTTAGTTAACAGTTGGACGTGATGATCTTAAAGGTCTTTTCTAACCTAAATCAATGATCTCATCAATCAGGGGTGAGATCAATGATCACATCAGTGCTTATAAATGCTTATCAATAACGAAAGGGCGGGTGTCAAGAGGATGGGGCCAAACTCTTTTCAGTAGTTCCCGGTGTCAGGACAAGAGGCAGTGGGTGCAAATTGGAACACGGGAAATCCCATCTCAACATGAGGAAAAATCTTGTTAACTTTGAGGGTGAGAGAGCACTGGTACAGGCTGCCCAGAGAGGTTATGAAGTCTCCTTCTCTGGAGATAGTCAAAACTGAGCTGGACATGATCCTGTGCAACCTGCTCCAGGTCAACCTGTTTTGGCAGGGGGTTTGACTAAATGATCTCCAAAGTTCTCTTCCAGCCTCTACCATTCTGTGATTCTGTAAATGATTCTATGATTCTAAAGCATGGTTTAGTATATTTTTTGTATAAATGGGCAATCTATATTGTGCAGATTAAGGATCTTGAATACATTAAATACAAGTTCAATTAACACATGGATACTGAAAAATACTTAAAAGGCTTCCATATCCAATAAAGCTTATGTAATTATAACCATAGGTGTGTTGCAAAAAGGATGGTTTAACCAATCCCAACAAACATTGGTTTTGGAGTAATGAATAACTTTGGAGAAGAAATTCATCAGTGTAATAAGATTTTAGGTGGTGTCCAGGGCAATTCTGGCACTGAAAATGTTTCGCTACACAAAGCAATGCTAATGCAGTTGGACAACACCTCAGTAGTATCATATATAAACTGACAAGGTGGAACCAAGAGTTCATGTCTGCTAATGAACAGAGGCTTTCAGGCTACTTCAGTGGGCAGGAACTCAACACTGAAGGTTGCTCACACAGCAGGATCTCACACAAAACTGGCTAAACCAAGAGACAGTTCACTCTGGAGAATAGTTTCTGAATCACATTCCCACGATGCGTCATAGATCAAATCTGCAAACTTTATATGGCTACTTGGTGATAGATCTATTTGCTTTGAAGAGCAAGATATTTTTTTTCAGACTCTGATAGTTAAAAATGCTCTCAGATGTACTCTCAATTTCTTAAACAAACTCTAACTCTGAAATCTGTCTTTCCTATGGAATGCTGTTTGCAGTTGAAGGATTCTTTATGATCTAGTTCAGTTCCCTTTCTCGCCTTCCTCATGATCTAAAGACAGATATATAGAGAAAAAAGCTGAAAAGAGAAAAGGAAAGTGTTCGTGCCCTGCCTCCTGGGGGAAAGCAGCAGGAGAAGGAGAGAAAAGTGATAAGGCTAGATAGCAATTAGGTTATGCATTTCTGAGGAAAAAGCCTTGCAGCCAAACCTATGACGAAAACCCAGAGTTCAGTCATTCTTTTACAACTGGTCCTGTCAGCAGTGCCATTACATGCCCTGAAGAGGCCAGAAAGTGAAGCGCATCAGGTGAGAGAAAGGAAACAAAATGGCTTACAAGTCAAGAGAAAATCTACAATTGTACATAAGGACAACACACGTTCTGGAAGTATCAGCAATTACATTGCTGTTGATTTTCTCATCCTCATGCCTCCAAATATCTAGGCAACAGAACTCACTTCCCAAAGTGCGGATTCCCAGTGGCTTTCACATTTAGTAGGATGGTATAAGATCACCCTGCCACGGAAAGGGACACCCTCTGCTCCCGTCACAATGGTTCTAGCATTCTAGCAGCCAGAGCAGTTTTCTTCACAACTGAAAAGTAAACATGCGACAACAAAAATTCATTTTCAGTTGGATCAGAAAGCTGGACTGACTCTTGCCACAGCCCTATGACACGTAGAGCCAACAAAGCTTGAGGTTGAAGGCAGGAGAAGAGGTTGGACTACTCACAGTTAGACTGGCATAAGCCGATCCCAGAAAACATAACAAGAAAGCTACTGAGAGATATGACCAGAAGCAATTTGCAGTGATTAGTAGTAACTAAACTCCATCTGACTTCAAAGGAAAAAGCCCCTATTTTTCTTGTCTTCAGGGGCATCACTCCAAAAAAAAAAAAAAAAAGAAAGAATTGGTTTCTCTTAACTACAAAATGATATTTCAAATATCTATATTATAACGTTCTTCTGAATAAGCTACATTAGGTAGAAACTCTTGTCTTTGGCTGGTAAAAAATCCTGACACAATTTAAGACTCAAAGTGTGGTCTGGATAATATTTGTATATCATCAGGCTTGGCTTTCTATGGACAAATAGACAGTTAATTAGTCTTTTCTGCCCCCTTTCCCCCCCCCGCCCCCCCAGCTTTGATTTCTTCTACCCTGTATTTCTATCCAAGTGGCAATTAGATCTTGCTATATTTTACCACACCTTATACACTGAGAAAGACTGGCTTTATTCAGGCAAACTCCATCATGTACCTACAATATGGATCATTAATACATGTGCACTAATTAATGCATATTGTTGTCAGATGCAATTTTAAAAAATAATACAAATGTCAGCTTCTTGCCGGTATGTTCATTTTAGCTCTACATTGTATTGACACTGAGAAATACCTGTGGAACAGGAAAGCTAGATGGGACCATAGGTTACATAGTTTAGCCCACCTGAGACTTCCATAGGGAGATCAGCATAAAAATTTTTCCCCTACGAATCTTTGGGGTAAGGCAGAAACAGATGCTGAGCTGTGGGAAATATTAGTCAATCCAAAGGCAAAGATGACTTTTCCTAATGCCCACTTTTAATTTATGTTTGTTGTCTCTCTTCAGCCTACTTTCAAAAATAACTAGTGGGGACTCAATTCATATGTTAACTATTTAATTCAATCTTTTAATTATTGTGAATGATGAATCTGGTTTTCACTGAAATGTTTTGTATATTTCTTCGAGAGGACCCCAAAAAACATTTGTACGTGTTTCATCGGTTTCTAAGAGCTGTAGCTGCAGACAGGTGTAAATGATTAAACATGAATCCTGTGATTTTGGAGAATAATTATTCAAGAATACCACGTGTTATCCAGCAGTTTATTAAGAGTGCTTACTATCTGGATATATAGCATAATGCAGTATAAATCTTTGCAAAAATGAAAAGTTGACTAGTCCTTGTGTTCATCTGTTTCAGTCCATAATGTAGGAACAGGGAAAAGGGTACGAGGAATAAGGAATGGGGAAAGGGAAGGGAAAAGCAACAGCCATGGACAAAGGCAAGGGTGGAAAGGTAGTGGACTTCTACCACATTCCATCTATTTTTAGTTTCATGTTTCAGCAACTGAGATGCAACAGGCAGCCAAACATACACTCCTATTTACTGCAGGAACAGTAATGGCTCTGACAACCCTAGAGAAGGATCAAGACAGCATAAAATCATTTCAGTCGCTTTGGCCCAGTACCTAGAGAGTTGGTTGGAATGAGGTCCTTTATGTGAATTAGTTCTGCTTTCTGCCCTTAGATTCAAAAGAAAGACAGTTCACCTCACTTAATGGTACCAACTTTATCCGAATTTCTTCTATTTAGAATTCAAACGCACTACTGCTATTGTTATAGTCTGTGTTAATGCATCATCTAATCTACCTACCTCTACCTAGCTTCCTTGATCTTTCCAAGAAGTAAGTAGAACTCAGTGAGACAAAAGTGTTTTGAGGTCTCTGAACAAAGCCTGTATCTCATTTTCACTGACTTGTCATCGCAGATTCAGTTCTTATAAGTGCATGGAATGACCACAGCCCTTGTTTTAGAGGTTTGCAACTCTGCCTGCTTTTTTTGTACATTCATACAAATAGTGTGTTCCTGCAAAGAGGGAACTATCATGGGTAAAGAGAAATAATGGATTTCAACTGTACGTGTTTCTAGCAGATAGGCCCAAACTATGATGATCAAAAGAAAGGAAAAAAAAAAAACAAACAGATTGCATGATATTTATATTGAATTCCCTCTTTAGTCAAAAGCGCCATGTATGTTTTTATGCATCAGAACAAGTATATATTTGTTACATTCAAATGCAACTTATCTATAAAGTGAAATAATTTTAAAGGAAACTGAACATGTGTTTGTGGTATCTGCTACCAATTATTTTTTAAGCATTATCCAGATCACCACATGGAGGCTGGGACTCAAAAAATTGTTCTCCGTTAGTCACTGTCAGTCCATGGATACTTGAGAAGCTCAGAAGTGGTGTTTGTTTCATCTTTGACTTGCAACAATTCCACCAAATAATTGATAATCACTGCTAAACTTTTGCAGCATTCAGCTGAAGATTCTCTGTGCATATGTCCATGCGCTTGTACATGCATGCTTATTTATTAAATATCATTTGCCTATTACAATGTTCAAACCCAAGTTTGAAAAACCCACTGAAGTTATACTGGCTTTATACATGCCAATACCAACACCACTCATGACAAATGAATGGCATTCATATGCTTATTCTTGCTGCTATTATTTCATCTTTGTCATGGGATCTGTCACTTGTACTCCAGTTACAAGCAGTAGGAAAATTCCCCTACAACTCCTTCTTTCAGCCTTAAGAGACTATTTCTCAGATTTTGCAATCTATAGGTAGACCTTCATGCTATTTCCTTTAACAATAGGCTGAGAATCCGGGAGAGGAAGATAGACACTAAGCACTGAATTGTTGGCCCCCAAAATTTCCTGAAGGAGCTGGTAACCAAATGGCTAGGGTAAAAAGCGGGAGAGGGGACATGCACACTGAAAAGAGTCAGCAGCACGGATCTTTGTGGAGAAAAAGCAATGCAGGAAGAAAAGGAGGATATTGTAGAAAAGCAAAGCTGAAGTATAAAAACGGGTCCTGAAGAAGAAAAGGAATGAAACTGGCAAATGTAAATGATAAATAGAATAGTCCATCAGATAATTCTAAGGAGTGTAAGTCAGCTTTCATTAATTAGTCTCCTATCTGCCTTTCATCAAGTGATTTGAAAAAGATACATTCCCTTTTAGTTCTTCAGTTTCCTCATAAGCAAAACAAGGATATAAAATATACGACTCTCACAGAAAGCTGAGAAGACCTTTAATTCATGATACAGAAGTAATGACATTAAACTACTGCTTTTAAAGAATGAAAAATCACTTTGATTTTTAGTATTTGGTATGCAAATGCCTAGTACACATAACTGAGAAAAGTTTCATTGTGCATGGTACTGTACAAAAACCTAGAAAGAAAATGTTGGTGTTGAAAGGTATGGATATGAAAAACGATGATAGAAACAGAGATAGGCAGCAACTTCACCAAAAAAATTTTTAAATTGTAGACCACATATAAGCATACGTGCCGTAGTAGTTTCATTTTTTGTAAGGATGGAGAAATGTGGTACAAATAGAAGCAGGGTGGAATTAACATTGTTCTCCTCAATTTCAGAACTGTCATTCAGCAAGAAAACAGACACTGGGATTTTGAGAAACATAGACTAAGAGACTACAGAAATCAGAGGCAATGGAAAAACTGAGCTTTTTTATCGAAGACCAGCTATTGTGAAATAAGTACCTTTCATGAAAACCATAAATTTTTTTTATTTTATTCCAAACAGGAAGGAAGACAGACTTCTGAAACTTGAAAATGGTCGTGACAAGAGCCAAGAGAAAGGAAGAGAAGTTTGTAAATAAGAAAATCTCCACAATTTGAGAAACACCAAAGCACGTATCAGGAAGGGAAACTATATGCCTAGCAGCAGATGTGGCTTCAAATTTACTTTCACATTTTTTTTCTTTCTAATTCTTGGAAAATACTAAAGTTTTCTTTGATGTTCCCAATGAAATGGCCCACCAGACCCACCAGGCATATAACAGACTTATAAAACTATTTCCTTTCCATGCTTAGACCAGATAAGTAGATCTTAAGAGGAGAGAGCATTGACAATTTCCTCCACTTTCTGGCTTCTAAGAGGAGTTGTAATGTCACGTTTCTCAGACCATGAGGAGGCATACAGTGATCTGGAGGACCTAATAAAACTCCGGAGACAACATACTCCTTTTTCAATGAAGATATTTCACAGGGGTGTTTCACTCACAAGGGTAATAGCATCTTCAACTTATATCCCCTGTGTTCTCCAAGATTTTAACTTTAGCAGGCTTTAATCTAGCAGTTAGTTTGTCTGATTCCCATTTAGATTCTCCTTCAAAAAATGCTCCTTTGTATTAGCAGCACACAGCTTTGGCCAGGTTCCAAAGGTTTTTTTAAGAAAAAATTCAATGGACTGCTATATAGATAATTTATGCAGAAATTACTGTCAGTCTCATGGGCAACTACCAAGCCTCACTGTGATTGGAACTAATAACTATTACCAAGATATGATAATTTCATTTAACATTAGGAAACCATCTGGTGCCTTCATTTCTTGTTGTAACATAATGCCATTGTTTTACTCAATCCACTCTTATTAAAACAAGACAAAGCAGCTAAGGAAAAACATACACACAGATGATAAATTTGTCCTCTGAATCATCTTTGTGCAACCTCCCCTAAAAGTCATACTCTCACAGATTTTTGGAGTAGAAGGGGACTACTAAATCTAATCTGAGCTCCTGTACAATGAAGGCTATCTATTTCATAGAGTAGCCTCTAAATCAAAAGCATAACCTATTTGGGCTGTGCTGTACCTATTATCCTCACAATGTCTACATGTGATGGATGAATCCAGCATAGACCTAGATATGTTGTACCAGTGGTTAATTACTCCCACTCTTAAAAATATGCACCTTATTTCTAGTCTGAATTTGCCTAACTTCAGCTTTGAAACATTGGATCTCATTATGCCTTTTTCTGCTAGATTAAACAGTCATCTGCCGTCAAAAGTCTCATTCCCATTAAGGCACTTACAGACCATGATCAAGTCACCTCTTAACCTTCTTTTCAGCAGATTAAATAGACTGATCTTCTTTAGTCTCTAACTACAATGCTTATTTCCAGACCTACAGTCATTCTTTCACCTTTAATGAACTCTTTCCAATTTTAAACATATTTTCAAAGTGTGGTCACCAGAACAGGACACAATAGTTCATTAAGAGTTTCCCTAATGCCGTATAATAAGGCAGTGTTACCTCCTACTTGATATTAATTTGTCCGTGTATTAAAGAATATAATATATACCATTTAAAACCCTCCTTCACCTTAATGATAAAACAGAAAGTATTCTGAAAGGAATTTTAAATGTAAATATCCTGGGTTTTTTTACACACGTACATAACTCTTCTGTCTTTTCTATACTATCTGTACTTTTCTATACTATCTACATCCAGTGTCACTCTCTCACTTAAGATATTTTTCTGATAGGTATTTTTCTCCCTTTATCAGTATCCTGTTCTTAAGTGCTTTTTATATTTTTATCTAGCAGTAGTATCTATGAGCTGTTCAGCTCTAATAGTACCTTTAAGGCAATACCTCTTACAGACTTGTGTTAAAATATTTTCTTGCATTTTTATTTTCTTCATGTAAGGAAATTTCATTCCTGAAGCAATTTGCTTATACAAAACTGAAGTATATTTTGAAAACACACAAACACAGATATATTATGTCAACCAGAACTATAGTATTCTGTTTTCTGATAACTGAACCTCATTAGGTAAAAATACCTAATTTTACCAGAAACTTTACTCTAACAGATAGACTGTATACAAACGTTTTGGTTTATCTTTCATGGAATATGTATTTAATTAGATTGTATTCCTTACACAGGTAGCTCTAGTGAATAACATTTACATCAAGCAAACTCTAATTTCCACCTGGAAGTTGCTTCAGGCACTGAATGAATCAAATGAGATTATATAGTTTCCTTTTACTTTTGTTTTTGAGCATGATTTTCACTTATTTGTTGAACTACAAGAACAGTTGTAGCTACTTCTAATGCTTAAGTTTGGATCTATTTCATTAGGTAAATAATACCAATTAATTTACACACTACTAGATAAGACAGTAAACATCAGAAAAACATTTGTAATCATTTGGTTGCTAGCTGGAACAGAAGCTCTTAACTATCAGTGCACTTTCACATCACAAAACACGAACCATGATCTGTTCACAGATAAAGCCCAGAAAATATGTCTATTCAACAGAATAAACCTTAATTTGACTTAAAATGTGTCAGCTGAATAAAGAAATCCTGTGTTTTGTTCTGATTTCTCTTTTTGATTAAAAATGATGAAGGAGAATTCATTAATGTACTAAAAGCAATACCAAATTAAGTGATGTGACACCATAATTCTGTTGTGTATAAATCTATGTTATTTCAACTGCAAACAAAAATCTTCTGTGCCGGATGTGCAATTGCTATTTCATTAGAAATAAGTCCTCTTCCTTTCTTGGATACAATATGCTAGAAAAACACAAAACATATACATAGAAACAGAGGAAGAAAGAGAGCAGAAAGAAAGAATTGTGCAGAAAAAAAGCATAGTATATTAATAAGCAGAGGAGAAAAACATCCAGAGAAACAGAAATAATCTCTGTGTGCTTAAGAAACCCCACAGATTATGCACATTAAAAAAAAAAAAAAAAAAGAATAAGAGAAAAAATTAATGGTGGGGAGAAGGAAAACTAAAAGTTAAGAAGATGCAAAGAAAAGTACTTCTGGCAACCACAAGGAAAGACATCGCTAATTTAAACTTGCTTTCTAATATTTCAGAGTCCATAGTTCAAATCTGAATTAGAACAAGTTCAAGGTTTTCTGCCAGACAAAAATGAAATTACAGCCCTGTAGAGTTTTCTGGTAACTCAATAGATACCTTGCGTCACCTCTTTATGTCCCGAGACTTAAACCATTTTGATTCTTTTTAAAACCTCAGTCTTTAAACTTTCAATGTTGTTTCTTTTAACTGTTTCACATATTTCCTGACATCAAGAGACCTCTGATTGATAGTTACTTCTATTAACTTCATCAGCTTCTTTTCCAACAAGAATTCTGGGGAAAATACTCAGAACCTTCCCAATGTACACTACAAGTTAAGCAGCATAAAAAATTCCAACATACTGAAGTTAAATTGATTTTTATTTCCAAGCAGAAGTTGAAAGACCTATAATTATTTTTAAAAACAAAACTACATGCACACTTCAATTTGCTTTAAAATGACCACACATTCTGCAATTTCTGCACCAGTTTACAGGTTATCTTGGACCTCAGTTTGTCAAATTACAAATGCCAATGTAACAGTCACTGCAAAGCTTTAGGTGACAGCATAACAACTCATAAAACCAGAATATACTAGCTAAATCTTCAAAATCTACAAAAGATCAGACAAATATTGTTAAACACCCCTCTCTCTGGAAGGTTCAAGACACCTCTGTGCTACCAAACACAAGGAATTATAGAACAAACCATTCTCTCTCCCTTCATGCATACTTCTCACTAATTTAAGACCACTTAAATGCTTGATGGAACTAGAAAACAAAGACCTCTCTTTAATCCAGCAGCATATTTCACTATATTTCAAATTGAATTATCTTGGTAACAGGTTAAAAGGAATAGAAAAACTGGAAAAATCTGAGCTTTTTATATGGACCCCAAATTTCATTTAAAAGTTTCTCAAAAACATGAAGTCTAAAATGGTTTTCTCAGTCCAGCCACTGATATCCTTAGTGCAGTCCAGTTACTTGAACAAAGACTACAATTAAGAATAATGCTATTGAACTGATACTGTAACTCCTAATCTGACAAAACTCGTTCTTGTACACAACTATAGGAGATCTGTCTGAGCAAAGTGTTCAGGTTTCTTCACCTAATCCACTGCTAGAAATTCAATTCCTTAAGCAAAAATCATCAAAGACATAGCCTTTTGTTTCACATGAGAGATTTTGCATTTGCTTTCTTTGCTACCTTGCAAATCCCATAAAAAAAGTGATTTTCAGTTGCTTTTGACAGCAGTGGGAATCATATCTGTTGCTCCTCAGCAAGGTGCACAAACTGTCCCCCGATAATCAGGACATAGGACCTTTTCAAACAAAATATAAAGCTTACCTTGAAGAAAGTCATGGTCGCTCCATCTTCAACTGCCCCATACTCTATCTTTGTCTGCTTGGCCAAATCATCAGCAGAATCAATAGGAGATTCCATACGTTCCACTGTCAGAAAGGCGGCTAGGTTAGCAGTATACGAGGAAATGATGATAAGTGTGAAAAACCACCAAATGCCTCCCACTATCCTGGTGGAGAGGGCTTTGGGCATGAGCTCAGAACCTACCGAAAACCAGGGGAGAAAGGTGAAACCAGTGCACAGAAAACAGTTAATAAGTGTTCAGCACTTTTTGCCACAGTGGAGAGATGGAATCACTGTGCAAAAAAATCTTTAAGCTACAGGCTTACACGTACTGCTTGTACGAACACACAGAACTGAAATGAAAAATAAGAACTCATTACACTTATAAAGACAGATCTTTTTTGAGCTGTGGGAATCAAAAGATAGTAATGGGAGACTCAATGATCAGTGCCTTTTTTAAAACTTATATATATATATCTCTTGTTGTGAAAAAAGCAGTTACTTGAACCGGCTTTCCAGAAAAAATCCCAGCTGGATTGAACCTCTAAATTAATACTAATATTGAAACACTTATATAGTTCTTTGTCTTCGAGGCACTAAATAAACATTATTTGTTTTGTAAAAACTCATTTGAGTAAATAAAAATAAGCTATCAATGAAAGGAACAGATATGAAATAAAGTATTTCATATCTGAAATGAACAATTTGAAATCGATTATAAATATGGTTTTGACTGTTGCCATTTGTTTTACCATAAATGGTTTAAAAAATTAACATCTCCCATCTCTATAGTTAGCCCCACAATTTCAGATAAACATGGTTGGCTATACCACACACTTAGTTTGATAGAGCAGCAATGAAAATATTAGACCGCTATGCGTAAACTAGATAAAGATAGATTATAATGCATTGCTGGAGTTGCCTGCTCATGGCACTAAAGAATGAAGGGGGTGACAGGCACTGTATAGTAATTTGCATAATTATTAATGCTAATTTAGAGCCTAATGAGATAAATTGAAGCACATGAACTCCTCTTGTGCCTAATTACTAAAAATAGGAAAAAAAAATCAGTGTAATTTACAACCACAAATATTTATTATAAATGAACATGTATGGATTTTTTTCCATAATGTTATAATTGAATGGAATGAAATTTCTAATGATGTCAAATAAACAATTTCGAGCTTCATTGTAAGAACTTCATGTAAAATCTTTTAGAAGTACCCAGAAACTTGTTTTCAAAGAAACAGTTTTACCATATCCACTATACCATTGTACCAAAACAATCACTTTTTGTTAATTGATCACTATGCTTGTTTTTAAATCTCCTGGGTAAAATGGAATGAAGGCAAGATGGACTATTTTATTACTGTTAAATTTTAGTGTTCATATTGAATTATTTAAGGAACTGGTCCAGCAAGGTAACACATCTTCATATAAATGAAAGATTATGCCAAACTTCCAACGTCAATGCCAAAAAAAGAACAGGAAGGAAAAAAAAGAAAAAAAAAGGAAGAAAACAAAAGAAAAGGAAAAAAGAAGTGGTATCATAACTGGACTATTGTATTCAAAAACAGCCCATCTTACCCTGCAGTTCATCTTACCCTTGCTGTTTCAAACAAAAAAAGCTGACAGACTTGGACATGACAGCCAACTCCAGCGCCAGACTCTGCCTAGAATTCTGCAAGGAAAAAAGTAGAAAAGTACCTTTCTGATGCAGTTGCTCCTAGGCCCTGTTAGTCAGACACTTAGACACCATAACACTAACAGATTTCCCAATAAGCCCACCATCATCAACTCTTTTTAATTGCTCTTGTTTCATTTAAAAAACAACACCAGTAAAGTCAGATAGGACTGGGAAGAAAAGAAGAGTGGAAACATTTGCCGCAGTTGCCCCAATTACCACAAGTTCATACCTTACCAAGGACTGAAACCGAGTGCCACCTAGGCCCATGAAACAGAGCCTGGTTAGGGGCTGACTGTCATGTACCCAAGGTAACGTCATGTCCAGCACTATATCCCACGGTTTCCTGGGAGCGAGGGGTGTCAGCAAGACATGTATGAGTTCCCTCTATCATGTATCCTCCAGCACTAAGCAAATGTTTTGTAAAGAAGCAGCGCTTAATAAGTTAATGTGAGTATGGCGCAAGCGCTATTATATGGTTTCTAATGGAAAGTTGTTGCTGTTAGGTGAGAACTTCCATGCTTGTGTAAGAACCTACTTTTAGATGACTTTAGGCTCTTGAGAATTGTTTTTTTTAAAGCAATTATCAAAATCAAGACTGATACTTTATTCTTAGAATGATGCCTTTGAAAGTTTATTAAAGATGCAGTAAGTCAAAGGCAAGAACAGAGAGTCAGCCTTAATTCTGAAAAACTAGTTTTCCTTCATGGAAAACTATTATCTTCCAAAGATGCCTTTTAAAATAAATCTCTTTTTAATTCTTATTTTGATTCTCAAGAAATGGTTAGATGCTAGGGACTAAAATACTTCTTTCTTGCAAAAAGATGATGCAAAAACCTAAATTGTTTTTCTCCCTCCTCCAGAAACATGAAGCAGCATACAGCCACAAGGAATAAAACTCAGCATTCATAGTGATTCTGACAATCCTGAGAACTGTGAATGGAATTCAAAATACCTTATTTCATTCAGTATCCGTTTTTTTGGTAGCTGCTTTGAAAGCAACTATTATCTTACAAACATGTATTTAGGAGGTTTGCTTGGACTATATAATTTCTTGAAATATATATTGATAATGTAGTTGATACTAAACACTTATCAAAATATAGCAGTATTTTTATTTCTGATTTGGAATCTTGATTCTTTTTTATCCATTAATTCATGTTTTTCTAAGCATAGTACACTTTTCACTGAGAGCTTAGAGATTTTTTAAGTCTACAGACCTGATACATGACAGAACATTTATTAAAGTTACAGCAGAGCTTCATGAATTTATTTGATGACTTAAACACAGGATTTATTTATAGCTGGTTTATGTATAATGGGAAGTTTTAAAAACGATTGCTCAGGTATATCCATCAAACAACTATACCAACATGCACTAGCTCCTGCCAACATTTTCTACGATTTTTTTTGGTGATATGCATTGGTTATTTTTACAGAAATAAAATTCATTCCTTTTGGTAGTTCTTCAACAGAACTAAGAAACTTTCTTATTATGCTATACTGCCAAGTGAAATGTCAGAACAAAAAGCTGATTCTCTGTTATTCAAATGTGTCTGACATTATGTGACTCTGTTCAAATCCTTATGGAAAAGGGTAATAAAATGGTAATAAAATTTTATGGATCTATATCTTTGGTATACTTTAAAAATAAAAAGAATATGGTAAAGAAAATTATAGATTTTAAAGAACGCATCTTAGCTTAAGCATTTTACTAAGACAGTGCTAGTTACAACTGGTTGTTGGCTATAGTCTACGCAATATGACTATACATCTGCCATTTTTATTGACATCAATGACATCAGTTTTTCAGTGCATACATTGTATATTATAGACTCTATTTAAATCTCTAAGAATGGTCATTCCGATTACAAAAAACATAAAATGTGTCTGGAAAGAGTTAAATCTCCTATATTTACCATTTTATTTTACAGGTACTAACTACTAGATAAAATGTTATTGAAATATTTCTAGATCAAAATTAAACAAATGAGAGACATTTATATTTATACTCTTGCCTGACAAAGATGTACCATTTTTAGGCTGTTTAAATGAAGGGTTTTTTAGGTAATGGACAGATTAGCTCTTTCACCTATGCAGTCATGTACCTGATTCTGTTTAGGAAAGAAATGACACAGTTATGCTGTACTTTTAAGATTTAAAAATTTTATCTGTCTTCAGTCTTATTCCTAAGGTGGAGTTTGAGAATGCCTAAATATATAAACATAAAAAAAAGCTGGTTTATGGTTACATGCACAGAGGCACTCATGCAAGTGACTTGCACCAGAGAGCTGTTACCCCCAGCAAAAAGTGGGACATGGTGCCCAAGAGAAAGAGCAGACTGAATCGTATACCTTGCTGCATGAGAGCTCCAACTCCAAACCAGAAACTATTTAGCAACGTAAAATTGTTTTCCACCACGTCTGAGTCAGGGTTGCAAGGGTGTGGATTATACCACTCATAGGGACTAAACCTGTGGTAATTGACAGAAAAAAGAATAGATTTAAAATGCAGCCAGCAGAAAGTCTATCCAGCAAATCTGCTGCAAAAGAAAAAGAAAAACAAGAAAGGTTATAAAGAAAATAGTGACTGGAAGTTTTTACAGTATGATTGCATTATACTTAACAGCAATATTAAAAGATAAAACAATGCTTAAGATTCACATTCTTAACTATTGCTGATAATAATTAAGTAGTATATAGATTGGCTGTGAAAGGTTCTGAGTGCCACCTGTAAACATCAAAGAATTTATTCTTCTATTAGCTTCAATTGAATTGCAGGTACTTGGTACCATTTAGGATTAGGTCCTTATAACCATTGTGTCAGTAGTTTGCATCTTGAAAGAAAATATAATATGTGTTATATCAGAGTAATTATCCAGTAAAAAAAAAATACATATTAAGGTAAAAGCTTTTTCTCAGCAAAATTACAATTAATGAATGTAAGAGAACATAAAGAGTTGGGGTTAAAAGTGGCATCATTAATCACCAGACAAGGGGACTAAACTCTATAATTCACAGAAAATAATATTATAACAAACTAAAAGAGTTGCATCCTGTCCTGTGAGGTGCACAGTAGCATCCCTGGAAGGGCTTTCCAAAAGAAGTTGGGGACACTCACAAGCACCTTGCAGGGTCAGGCTCTGAGAAAATAAAAAAAAAAAAAAAAAAAAAGAAAAAGACAATGAAATTAATTATCTCAAAAATAGGTAGAACAAAGATAGAATGATGCCTAACTGAGCCTGGCAATAGATTACAAGCAGATTAAGTATAATCAAACTATTTTAACTCATGACTTTGACATTTCTGTGCATTATGATGTGTTCACATCTAAATATTATTTTATCAAGTATAGCTAAAACAAGCAAACATGTCTAGGTAAATTATTCTTTGTTACAATTCCATTCAAAAACAAAGATTTGTAATTCTTTCTCTTCCTTGTTCTATCTTTGCAGAGCTTTAAGATTTATTTCTAATGTGCCAGATTATTCTAATCAATTAAGAGATTTAATCACCATGCCTGGCCTTGGAGACCCACTGTTGATAGGGACTTTTATTTTATGCTTAAGTCTTGTCTTTAAATCTTTGATATTGAATGCAAGTCAATGCATGTGCGTAACATATTTGAGCAAAAAACTGAAAATCACTGCAACACAGTAGAATGTAACCAGCAAAATAATTAATAATATTACAGTTTAATTAATAAATCATTATTAATGTATTTTCCTAATTTCTCAAATCATTAAAGCCACTCTGTTAGAAATCTTAGGACAGGCATCCTTTATGAAATATTTTTTTTTTAATCTGCCATATAATCAAAGCTATCTGAATAGTGCATCTGTCACTTCAGAAAATGTAATTTTCTTCACAACAATATTTCAAACACATTATAATTCAGAAAATCAAATGGTCCACTTTTATGCTCTTACTGTAATGTTAAAACACCTCTCATCTTAGAAGTCTGTACTTGACAAAGAAATGTTTCATTTGGTTCTCCAAAGTAATACTGACATGCTGTTCAAAAAACTTGTTTGGGTTCTAATTAAAAGTTGTGACCTGAATTCTTCTATTACTTTACTATTCTTCTACTATTTACTTCTAGTAAAACTAGATCATAAGTTTACTGTCTCATTGAAAAGATAAGTATCTTTCACATCATTTTGTCTTCAAACCAACAAAAGTTCGAACCCAAGCACTCAGTAAAACTGAAGCAGATTTTTATAGTCTTTTCCTGTGAGCTATTTGAAGATGAAATTGGAAAATACCTTGTTCTTGTGAGGACAATGTTTTCTAGATAAAGCAAACATATTTTAGAGATTTAAAATAAATATCAATCTGCAAATGTTTTTTAGTGGCTGCAATTTTACTGAGCAATCTAAAACATAAATTGATAACTTTACTTTTTGGTTCTGATATCTTATCTTTGTCCTGCTTTGAGGTAAAAAAGAACCAATTTTCTTTTCAGTAATTTTACTTTTCAGTTTAGTCTGTTCTAACTAACTGAACTCTCTGAAATTAACAGCATATTTTTCAGACAGTGTCTGCTTCTGGCAGCGATAACATCTGATGCTTATAGTTAATGGTATGCAGAGAGGCTCTTGCTATTTGTGTATATATGTATACATACACTTATTGCTACAACAACTGAGGTCAGCTAACTTTGTTAGGTACCAAGTTGGAAGGTCAGAAGCAGAAGAGTGTAAAGGGGTCACACCTGTGACAGGTGACCCAAAACTGACCAACAGGGTATTCCATCCCATCTGCATCATGCTTAGTATAAAAGCTGAGGGATCAAAGGGGTCAGTCTTTTTTTTCAATGGCCAATGTCTGAGGACGACTCTCTGTTCGTCTGCCTTTTGCTATGGCGTTTGATACTGATCTATACCGCGATAAGCTGGATAATGACTTTACCTGCACACCTCAGGCATCACATAATGGATTCTATTACTAATTACACTTCCAATTTTACCTTGGGAAAGTTTACTTCACTCTTTTTTGCTTGTTCCAAATTGACACCACCAGAGCTAGGAGATTTCAGAAATTATTCTTATTATCAAATCATGATTTTATTATCAATTCTCCTGCATGTGTTGCAGGAGTGGTTTTATATCAAACTTTGGTGGTGTCAAACCAGAAAAATCTTGTTTAATTATTTGGATGTTGTGAAGATCAGAAAAAATTTCCATACTTACAAAAAAAGGAAGAAACATCCTGACACATGAGCTGGCCTTAGGAAAAAGAAGCACTGCAATCTGAGTGCTAGACTCAGTCTAGGACCAAGTCACATCCCATAGTTTTAGAACTCTCTATATTTTATTCTTCACAACATAGGATATAAAATGTCTTTTTTTTTTTTTTTTTTACAGACACTTAGGAGTGTTTAGAAATGCATATGAAAAAATAAGAGTAAAGAAAGTAAGGAAAACTAAATTGGCCTATTATGGATAAATGTTGTCCCACTTTATTATAATGTTTATTATTAGATTTTCTGATGTAAGAATCTTATACTACAGATCCATTAATTAATTTTTTGTGTGTAATACATATAAGTACAAGTTTTATGCTGTTTAACCCCTTGCAATAAATATTTGCAAATAATAGAGTTATAGAATAAATTCAGATTCACTCAGAAGGTCATATAATCCAGCACCCTGTTCAGGATGCTGTCAACCCGTCGTGAATTCAGAACAGAATGTTGTCCAGTCAGGTCTCAAAAATCTCCAAACATAAAATTCCACAAATTCTCTGAGCTACATGTTCCTGTGTTTAATTATCATAATAATGATATTTTTTTATTTTTTTTTTATGTCATGCTGGAACCTCCCTTGCTTCAAAGTAAAAAGCGCTACAGTGCTTTGGAAAGAGCCTGACTCCACCTATTTTGATCAGGTCTTCTTATTAGAAAGTGCTTAGTAGGAAAACTCCTGCCTGATGCTAAAAAAAGCCCGGATCCTCCAGCTGGGCTCCTCCAGCTCTTTCACAAGTCTTGTGCTCCAGATCCAAAGCAGCCTGCTGATGCTTGCTCAAGTTTATTCAAGTATTGGGGGGCCCAGAACTGCTCACAGTATTTAAACAGTCTAATAAATGCTATTACGGGAATAATCACTTTCCTTGATTAACTGACTACACTCTACTAATGTAAATGCAGAACACTCTAGCTCAATCAAGAAGACAGGCGTAAAACAAAAAGGAACCTTCAGTACTCAAATAAGCTGATGCAATTTTGAAGATTGATCTTCCTGATAGTTGATAACAGGTACTCTTCCCATTTACCCATCTCTATCAGTGTTTATTCTAACGTTTCAGATACAGTCTCTTTACTTAATCTTTAACACGTCCAGGTGTTCGAAATACTTGAAAAAAGAGACTTTAAATAAGCTTTACAAAGCCTGTGTTCCACTCTTCTTCTTTACTGCTACCCACTGACAAGTTAGAATTACTCTTCCAAACCTATTGGCTAGTACAAGTAACATTTAGATGTCAGCAACCTTAGCAGTCCACAGGAAAGGGAAGACGTGTCAAATATGATTCTACTTTTGGGGCATCCCATGATATTAGAAATTAAAATTAGTATGCCCAATGAGCCGACAGAAGACCTACTTCAGAATTGCATCATTTCATTTGCAAATTATTTGAGACAGACTATAATTTATTCAAGCTTTGTATTCATACAGTGTTTTGAATAACAGATCCTTGATCATACAGGCCTGCTAAGTAAAAATAATAGTGAATATTTAAAAAGCAAGAACAATATTGTGGAAAAAACTGCTCAGATCATTCTCTAATCAGATATTGGATTTTTGAGTGCAGCCTCTGAGTGCATGGGAAGAACAGAAATGATCATAAACAACATCTGATGAGAGATAATACCGTATTATGTTTGGCATAGCTACATAGAGTCGTGAATAAACAGTGTAAATGAAGGCTGACTATATGTCATACTATGCTATCTGGTTGTGCGACCTCTCAGTGCTCTTTATGTGCACATAAAGGAGACCAGGTTTAGCAAAGCTGCTTTTCTATATCCTATGGTAGACGGTATGCAGGGACAGAAAGTGGAAAATAACTAATGATTCTGGCCTTTGAGATTCTAAAGTTCAGTTTAATACAAAACTCTGCTAGTCCTCTAAGGCAAGATCTATATTGACAGCATCAGCTAAGATGTCCCTTCTCAGGCATAAACTTTCTAGTTGTCTGCTCTAAGAATGCCTGCTTTCAGACTCAATAGCAGCCCATCTTGAGTCTGCTTGGCTTAAGGACCTGGTATGGTATCAACTGTACTCTACAGCTAGCATCTCAGCCTCCCTTTTTATTTAGGAGCTTGTTTTCGCACACTCTGGGCACAGGAAGTCTTCTTGCCATGACGAGACAAGATTCTGTTCCTTAATTCTTGACCTAACGTGATGACTTCTGGATAAACCAGGGCAGTTTCTATAGTTTTGGTCAGTAAATAAAGATACAGTCTTATAGGGTTCAGTCTAGATGGCCTTAAACATGATTGTAGATATGGGGGTTTGTGCTCACAAACTATACTCCGTGCAGTACATTCTATCACACGCTGACTCCTGCTTTCAGTTGTTTTCAGAAAAGATGTGGTATAACGCATTCTGTACAAATCGATTCAATTCAAAGCTGCTGAGAATGCATGTATAAAAGTGTACCCTCCACCAGCTTAGGTAGGTCTCAACTCAAACCCCTATCAGTTTCTCTGGGATAGTGCTGTGTCTTAAAAGCAAATTAATAGACATGCTTAGTACAGACTTTAATATCTGGAGTTAAAGACATTTTTAATTTAAGCTCTATTTTCTGGAGAGCAATACAACTTATTAAAAAGAGAAGAAAACACAAAACCTGCAATTTAGAGGAAAGAAAAAAAATGGATTGGTGGAGTGATATCTGCAATTGGTTTTTCATTATACCAACACATGAGTCTCTAGGAGTATTACACCAAACTGAATTTATACCCATTGGAACATAGTTATCCTTATGGGATAATGACTGATTGGCCCCATTACTAATATTTACACAGCATTTTAGTTTTCTGTGTTGTTTTCTGATATTTGCAAAACAGGTGTGTACTGTCATTAAAACATATCCAGCATGTTACCTGTTAAATTCCTGCAAAGAACTTTTACAAAAAGTCTAAAAGAGTCTTTCTTTTTTAGGGTGGAGAGAGGTGTGGGGATTTCTCTTTTTTTTTTTTTTTTTTTTTTGTCTTGAGGATCAAAAAAAGCAAAACACATGGGAACTTTAAATCACAAGTTGATACTGAATATTTAACAAAAAATCCATAATAGTTATCAGTTACCGTTATAGTGCCTGGAGTTTAATT
This sequence comes from Charadrius vociferus, assembly GCF_000708025.1. Taxonomy (NCBI): domain Eukaryota; kingdom Metazoa; phylum Chordata; class Aves; order Charadriiformes; family Charadriidae; genus Charadrius; species Charadrius vociferus. Next base: position 185,734 of record NW_009661374.1, on the reverse strand, counting down.
CTAGTTTAAAAATCCATACTGACTTATAACGTTTCATCCTTATCTCAGACATGATACTGTCTTCCATTCTGTCCCAAATAAGAGTCACATAATGAGTATGGAAAGGCTAAGAAAAAAATCTATATTGTATAGGATATTTTGAAATTACAAGACAAAAATCAAATGCAGTAAATTGAATTCTTGGTCTGATGCAGTCAGATAGAATACTTCCCTATATTCATGAAATTGTGAATAATTTCAGGCAGTGGAAGCGAATACTGATTTTAAAGTATGATACAAGTATGACTTAAAGGAGCAAGGATGACTTAAAGGACCAATGAGATTACTTACTGGTAGTTATGTTTAATCTATTTAAATTACATTCTGTTCAGCGATATTACAACCAGACAACACTGCTGCTGTTTTTGAAAATGGACATGTAAATCAATTAGAAAAAAAGAATGCCTACAAAAATATTATCTAAAGCATGACGTATAAACCAACAGATCCTGCATAGCTCAGCAATATATGCCACAGACACATAGAGCACACACAGTGTGCATACTATTCTAGCATTATTTCAAACCTGCCAAATTAACCCACTTTTCCTTCATTCCCTCACTTTTCTTTGGATAAGGACTATGAAGAAACATAAAGGAGAGATGATTACCCACTTATGTGCACACAGACATCTCTCTTGTACAACCAGACCAAGAAGTGGGCAGAAAACAGCTTTCACATCAAAACCCTTAGCACAAAGGTTTCACAAGCTGTAAGGCTTCACCTAATGAGCACAATTTGAGAAATGAAAAGAATCTTACCTCATCTTCATGAACTGCTGAGCACACTGATTCAATACTGGATATTGTTGAACACAACAAAGTATCAAGGCATTCATGTGAAATACTCTTAGGTCTAGCAAATTACACGCTCTCCCATTCACCAGAGCAAAGACAAAGAATGATTCTTCTAGACATTGTTTTTCAGGACTTCTGTACAACACTGCACCCTCAATCCAGATCTTACAGCGTAAGAACCGACAGTCAGATAAATTATAATATTTTAAAACTTTTTCAAGAATAGCCAGGATATGAGATGGATGCTTTGTTATAATTTATTACACTACCCAACAATAAAACATGTTTCTTCTTCCCTTTATTAAAGCCTGCATTTATTTTTTCTGAATTATACTTCTTAGCAAAGTCAAGATTTTTGTTTGGCTGCTTGGATGCCCAACCCGACTCATTACCTCGCCTTATCTGATGATTGCTGAGCTGTGAACAGCGCTTGTTATTGCCATCACCCCTGCCCTGCACCAATACCCTTGTCAGTGCACGAATTGCCCCGCCTGCACTGTGGGCATCTTCTGCATCATCTCCACTTGTGGAGCCACACTGCCTTTGATGCTCCCTGAAGGAACTAGTCATCCAACACTTCTTTTATATACAAAAAATACCCATCTAATACAGTTGCATTACATCACCATCACCTCTCCATTGCCCGTAAATGGACCTTAAGACTCTACATACCTAAAAGACTAACGTTAAAGTTTCTGAACTTAGAGGATACCAATCAATCCAAAGTCTAGAAAGGCACAAGATTCAGGTGCAAGTTGTGTACCATCTTTACAGAGTTATGTTCTTTAAATCTACCCCTATCCTTTTAAATGGCTTAAAGACAACATTATCTTTAAACATGAATGGGATCCTATTAAATTCTATTAAGTCAGGGATTAAATACAAAAGCGTAAGTTATTGCAGGATCAGGACCAAAATCTTCACCATATGAATGAAAGTATCCAGTCCCACTTTCTACAAATTTAGCTTCCTGGTTAATATTCAAAGACTAAACATTCAATTAACTTTTAAGCAAATAACATAAAATTGTACAGTAAACTTCTGCTGTAAGCAACATGAACCATACAGGAATAATATCATCCAGCAAAAGTGGATACATGATGATTTATGGAAGTTGCCTACTTTTAGTGCTGTATTATCTACTAGTCCTGCAGTTAAATTCAAAGAAATGTAACCTTGGGGGCTCCAGAAATGTGCAGGTTGGTCATAGCTCAAATCTGAACCAAAACTAAGAAAGGCTTTTTTTTGTTTGTTGAAAAGAAATACTGTAAAACATATACTAAGTATGGATCTGTTCTCAAACCTGCTGAAGACAAATAGAATCTTTTGATTGTAATGTGCTTAGGTATTTAGTACTGTTCTACTCAATGATACATACTGAAGAAAGATAACTTAAAAGTGTCAGAACTATTAAAAATTTCTTAGACTGTTATGTGAAAATTGGTATAAGTATATAATAACTGAAACATTTGATTCTACAGATGTGAATCAAGGGTTTATTAAAATTCATTATATTCTGCATTAAAGAAATAGTATATTACAATTGTAATTAAAGATTATTATAAGCTAGAAATAAAAGTCAAAGATATACATACAACCTTATTTTTGCAGCGCTAGTCACGGTCTTATTGCTTAATTTATTAAATAAACAGATTTCAGTCCTTAAATAATTTTTGAATTTCCAAAAACATCAGTCCAACCATTTATTGAACAGAAAAAACGTGGATAGAGTTAAATGCTAAATGAAAGTCCAGACTCTGAAGAAAACTTGTTTAAAATTACCATCTTTTAGTGTATGTGAACTTCACATTGATTGTAGACTTCTCCCACAGCCAGTGTATCCTGACTTCTGCTAAATATTTTGAAGTCTTTAAAAACAAATATTCCTGAACTAAACAGATCTTAGATACCTCAATTAAGGTATAGTAGGGAAGGTGTCAAAAGGGTTCTTTCACGGGTAGTTTTAAGCCAATTTTAATGAACATTTTTATTAACAATCTGGAAGAGGGTGTAAGCTACACACTAATTAAAACACAGAGGAAAGTACTCCTGAGGAAGTTATGAACACTAAGGAGGGCAAAGGACTAAAAAAACCTTAGAAATATTAGATGAATAGTTTAGGAGAACAGAAGATGAGGTTGATCTGAACTGCATGATGTTACCCAGTGATACAGAATAAAGGTAGAGTTATTGTAGCAGATGAACACAGAAGACAGGGCTATTTGTAGCAGAACAAGCAAAAAGTTAAATTGATAGGGGAAGAAAGCCCAGTGTTGGGTAGAACTGACTTAGAAGCTTTCTACAGTTTGCCTGCAAGTTGGGGCCAGATATCCCATCAGAAATAGAAGAAAGAAAGATAAGACTTCCCCATGGAAGATTTCCTGAATGGAAAGGAATCTCAGTTGGCAATGAGCCAGAGCAGCTGATTTCTAGAGCAGCCTGGGTAAGGGGAGGAACATTAGCAATGACCCAATGCATGCATGTGGTGCTCTGACGATCCCTAAGCAGCGGAGAGTCCCTCAGGAATATTAAGCAGCTGGTATCTCTTGGCTGTTGCAAATTCTGCCAAGGCCAGAGGGTCAACATAGGTTGTTTAAGACTGGCTTTATAATTAAAGAGTCACAACCTGTCCTGACTGCTATATCTGAAGTACAACTCAGTGAAACAGAGTATTTGTTGTGTTAGAAAACATTTTGCCCCCTTTATGGTGGCACAAGTAAACTGATATATCCAACATGATTTTACCCTTGGTATGATTTGCTCTTCAGTGTTCTTAACATACTTGAGAGTCTTTATTTCTTCATATGTATTCTTTTACTCCTATATCAAGATAGTAATAAACAATTGGGTGTTACTTCTAAAAATGGGTTATTCTCAATACTATTTTTGGGTTTTATTTGCATTTTCATTCTAAATAGTCTACATCAAGCTGTTTTGTAAAACATTATTACTTCTTTACCTGAGAGTATTACAATTATTTACCCAAATATGAGTTTCCCTGAGTATATTGATAAAATGGGAGAAATAGAAAAGTGACTACTTTGGAAGATTCTCATCTCCATTTTTAGAAAGACCTTTGAATATCCAGGCAATCAGTAAGTTCTTTTCTCAGCCTGAGTTTAAAAATCAGAGTTGAGGATTCAAAGCAATTAAAAAGAGGAACTATTTATATACTACAGACTAAACTGAAGTGGTACTAATTCCACTATTATTTGAAAATAAAGATGAGGCCAGGAGAAAGCATGGAAAGGGAGAATAGCTGAATCCAAAGTTATTTCAGCAGGTAAAGTGGAGACGTAGAGTAAAAATTAATCTCACATTCTATACGTTCCTGAACCTCCTTAGATATCCCTGTCTTTAGTGGGCCAGAATTGGAAAGATTCTGTGCAGCCAGAGATATTGCATTACAGTTACATTGACTGGCTGGCCTTTTGGTGCTTACTCACTCTCTTTCTCTCTCTTTCCTCTTTTTTCTTTTTTCTGTATTTATATTTTATGTCTGGTGCTACTGGCAGTGGGGTAATGGAAGAAGCATCTTGTCTTGCTAAGCCAAGTTTAATTTCAGCGTCCACAGCTCTACTATGCAATCAAAGAAACACAGCAGAGCATGCAAAACCCATATTACTGTCTAACAGCCAAACCCCTCTGAACTGTTCAACTCCCTGGCCCTATGTCTGGCCTAAACTCTTCTGGTGATTTAATCTTATTCTGCCTTCAGGAGCACCCTGGACTTGCACATCCTTTCCTCACAAGTTCCAAGCTCATTTTGAAGGGTCACTATCCCCGGCCTGCAACCATACAATAGAAAACATTTAGGACCAGGGGAGTGAGCTTCTTCAACAGATGCCTGGTCCAGGGATGCGTAGTATGTGCCTCTGATTCACAGTGCTGAGCCTTCTACTGAGTCCTGTGTCTAATAGAAGAGAAAACCTTTTTCAAACATGTGTAGTGACTAAAACAGCAAGCTAAGAGACTTTTGAATTCCAGGCCCTCAAATCTGCTTGAGCAGATTTGAACTTACTGTTTCTGACATCCAGGAGGACACCTCTCTCAAAGGCAAAAACCTAGGATGGAAGTCCACCTACTGAACCTTGGCCAGTAGACATACAAAAGAGGGGTAAGCATGATGGAAAGGAAAAAAAAAAAAGAAAGAAAAAAAAAAAAAAGAGAGAAAACATGTATTTGGTATACATGGCAAGGATTTAGTACCTGGGCTGGGAAGGGGCTGTGTGTGTGGCCTCTATAAGAAGAGGCCAGGGGTTGCCCCTGTGCTGGACATAGCAGGTTCCAGCTGACTCCAGCAGACCCACTGCAGGACACAGCTGAGCCCCTCATCCAAGATGGTGGCACCTCTGGGAAAGCGTGTTTAAGAAAGGGCAAAAAATTCTAGGCAGAAAGAGAGGAGAAGGGAGAAAAAAAGTGAGAAACCTCAGAAGGAACACCAAGGTGAGAGAAGGAGAAGGGGAGAGGGTGCTCCAGGCACCAGAGCAGAGATTTCCCTGCAGCCTATGGAGAGAACAGCAGTGGAGCAGACTTGTTTCCTGAAGGACTGTAGCCCATGACAAAGCTCATGCTGGAGCAGAGGAAAAGTGTGATGGGGAAGGACCAAGAGAGAAACCACTATGTACTGACCACAAACTGCCCCCCATACTACCTTCACTGCTCAGGTGTGGGTAGAGGAATGTGGAGTGAAGGAGTGAAACTAAGCTGAGGAAAGTGAGGAGGAAAGGTGTTATCTCAATGTTTGTCTTTGTTTCTCACCTACTGAATCTATTTTAGCCCACAACAGGAACTGGTAAGCAATCTCTTTGCCTTTATCTTGACCCATGAGCTTTCCCACCCTATTTTCTCCCTTTGTCCTGCGGCTGAGGGGAGCAAGCGAGTGACTGGGTGAGCATTAGTTCATTAGCCAAGGTTAACCCCCCACAAAATAGAACTGCCTTGCTTCCTCTAATGAGAGTCCTCCCTTGGGAGGCAAGATGCGAGTTCTAGTCAGCGGTTTGAGCACCTGCCCTCACACAGCACAAAGCACCTTCCAATATTCCATCCATGGACTACAATAAGGCTTAAATGCTTACTAACACAGTTGTTCTGGAACTATTCGTCAGAGCTATGTTTAGACACCCAGCAAAACAGAAAGTCTAAAATGTAAGTACCTTCATATAAATGACATGAGACTAGTCATCATCTGAATGTCTTTCAATGGCTTGAAGGTCACACAGAAAAACAAAAGAGCCTGTACACAAATATAGACCATTATTTTCAATACAGAATTGATTCCCCTCATCACCTCCTTTACTTCTGCTAAATCTTATACACAGATCTCCCTCTTCTCTTTCCACTGCCTCTCCAGCTACTTCCAGAATATTTACAGAAGCTTTAGAAATGTTATATACAAATGAAACAGTGATACTATCAAGATATGCATGATATGAACCTAAGTAAGCATGTAATCTTCTTAGTGCGACCCTCTTCAGCTCCCACCCTCCCCCACTATTTGTTGCGCTCACTTGTTCTGTCATGTCTAAAATTAGACTTGTATGCTTCATGCTTCTCCAGGCAGAAACCACATCTTATTTGCTTTGTGAAGTCTGTAGCATATTTTAAACTGTGCTGTTTAGTCCTGGGTGAGAAGAATCTTCCTCAGTCCATGATATTTTTCAGGTTTTCAAAGAAATCTTAATCTGTATAAGAAAATACAATCTTTCAAGTCAAGAGTCAAATTGTAGTGTTTATGGGAGTATACTTGAGAGGAGTACTGCTATAGACTTACTCATGTTTTTAACTCTTCTGTAGATACCTACTTCTGCCCACAGTCAGAGATAAAGTACTTAGATAAATGAATTAAATATCTATAGCATCCTTGATATTTACCAGGGAATGAAGAAAGTCCAAATTCAAGTCCTTATTTTTCTTGTCAGTAACTGACGTAAACAGGAAAAAAATTTTTTCCTCACTTTCGAGGGACACCTGTTTCTCCTTCTACTATCTTCTCTTATTTTGACTAGAAATTCTGTCAGGGATATGAAAGTTTCAAAAAAATAAAATCACATTTTGTAGAAATGTTTTGCTGTGGCACATTTCCCACTAAAGAATTACATCACTGATGATTCCTGGACATCTCTGGGCAATAAGCTATATTGAACGATAATACACTCGAGGAGAGTTAAAATATAGGTAATTACTTTTCCTAAGTTCAATCAAACCTTATCAGCTTATGATTACAGTGTGAAGATGGCCATAAAGAGCAGGAAAAAATATAGCAGGACAGTGTTTTCAGACACAACTTTGCTCCCTGTATTTCCTTTTTATTTGTTAAGGCCACTTCCAGTTCAGAGTACTTGAAGCTTTTTGGATCCTAGAAGGAGAAATTTTGGTCTCTGTGTTCCCTCTAAACAGACTTGCTTCAGAGCTTATCTCAAGGCTCTAGGTTTCACTGTTGCTCAGAGTGCCTAAAATTTCCTTTATCGTTCAATAGCCCTGCTGTACATCGTCTAATAGAACTTCACATCAATATTTAGTTAGGGCACTGTAAGATTATACATTGTTATCTGCCTTACCCACTTCTTACAAAATATAAACTAGACAGAATGCCATTCCTTGCTGGCTCACATTACAATGGACCCAAAAGTATCTCTCAAGATCATTGCCTGTAAAAAAACCTTATTTAATTTTTGCCTAAAAGACAGAACATATGCTCCTGTATCACAGTGTGTCTTTATTATTGATCAACACTAAGTCTTAACAAAAATATTAATAACTACCCTAAACTATGCCTGCAGTACTTGAATTTTCCTTAGAGCTCTTCCTCCCAAGTATTACCTGGCACATATGATTTCTTTTGATTTAATATCTTTGACAGATTAGAAGGCTCAAAGTTGTATTACACAAAAAATTGATTTCCAATTTCCTAAAGGTTCATATTTGACAAGTGATTGACTTGCTTATCTTCAGAGCTTCTAAATTAATGTTATACATTTTATAGAGTCCCCATTTCCTGGTCTCAGTAGCTGTGTATTGCATCATTGCTACTGGTTTTGGTACATTAAGTAATTGCTGAAACATTTTAAAACAGGGCTTGACAGAGGAAAACTTTTATGGGTCTTTTGCCTTCTCAGAGAAAAAGAAGGCATTACACAATGTCCTGTGTACAACTATAAAGACCAGACTCAAATTTATGGAAGCTGAATTGAAAGGAAGTGTGGTAATAGGTTAATTTGACACTAAGAAATAAAGCTTGCCCTCCTCTGTTTGGGGATGGAGGGAGTACTGGATATTTTGGTATTTTTAGTAGAAAAAGAAACTACTCTTTTTAAATGTGAAATATGGACAGTAGTAAAATGAAATCAGTCTTTTATATAAGAGCATGGTTAAACCATAAAGCTAATAATGTGTTATTCTGTTTGTGACTTGAATCTATATAAAAGATAATGATTTAGTTACAAGTCTGATCTCAGGAGTGAGGGGATAAGGCAGGGTAGCTATGGACGTGCTGCTGCATTGAATGTCTGAAAATATGCACCAAATGAAGTGCTCCTAATGCAGGATTTAATATATCTTTCTGTGACAAATCTGTGCTTACATATACATACAATATAGTATGTTAGGCTATAATTCAGGTACTATCAGTACTCATCAACAAAGAATACTGTGGAAAATTGTTTTTCTTCTGTAATTCTTTGCAATTTGGTACCACAGATAAAACTCCAGGGATGCCATGTTCTGGTACGAAGTGTTCTAAAATCTCATATTTGTAATTATTTTAACTAAAATAGGCAGCAGGCAGAAAACTGTAATGTTCCATTCTAGGATTTACTCTAGTCTCACAGTTTGCCAATGTTGTTTCTATATTATAATGTTTAATTACTTCAGTGCTGCTTTTATTGGTTAATTTTATAATTTTCAAATTAATTTGCAGAAAATGATGTCAAAATTATAATGGACAATCTGGCAATAAAAGCTGTATTCTTAAAAAGGCCTCTTTTGAGAACTTATTTTAAAGTTGAAGAGTTTCTTCCATGGATTCCATCAGGAAAATTATTCTAGTAACTCTTAAGTTGATCTGAGTAACTGCAGCAAAAACCACTGAGGATATATTCCTGTCTTTCATACAGCGTGAGGAATTTCTGGGGAACTGTAAGAAAAAATCACAGTTACTAATTTTTTTTTGGTTTCTGAGATACTGCAAGGTGCTGCTGTCCTAAGGGTAATATTTAACTGTACAGACAGTATGGTCATTCTTAAAAATGGTAGTTCAAATTCTCCAGCTGATACCCTTTCACAAAATAAGAATCAATCACATCAGAACTGTAGGGATCATCCCTTTCCACTAGCTTGTTTCTGAAAAGCATTATTATCTTTAATAAAATTATTATTATCTTGAGGACCAAAGGAAAAATCACAAAAGTGCACCATAACATTTAAAGATGGAAAATCCACCCCCCTGTCAACACTACTGGCTTTCTCTTACCTATTTCCTTGCCCATCTCACAGATACAAAATTAATATTTGATTATTTCTACATCTGCTAAAGCTATGTGCTATGAACTATTTAAATATGTTGACTTTGCATGCTCCTGAGTAATAAACCCATAGCAATTAAAATAGCAACCCTGTCAAGTGTGGATAAACCAAAAGTTTACATAGGCAAACATCCTGCATTGAATCCTGGAAAGGTAATATGTCGTTAGTGATCACTAGAAAACATAACCAATCTTTGCCAAGATAAACTTTCCTTTACACTTGCTAAGAGAAAATTGCATGAATTAGGAAGAGACACTGCCCCAACGGTATGATTTCTTCGACTCCGATGGCACAGACTACAAAAAAAAAAGGGTGTTGTATTTTCTATCTCTATTTTTATTGCTGCAGCTTTCAATATCACTTCCTATCCGCAAACAAACTCAGTAAATAATTTAATGAGCTGAGGTGCTCCAATTGTTTGGGCATAAATGGATATTGCTTTTTAGTGTATTGTAAAATAAGAAAACAATTGAAAATACTTTGCATTCTCAATGCCATATCTCATGGAAATACTAAAAAAAGATCATAATCTAAAAAAATAAGATATTTAATATGAAACTAGAAATTATGAGTACAACTGAAGATCAGTCCTGACTAAAGTTGAATGAACTCCAACTAGTTAGGTTAGCCGACAAGATAACTAGCAGGTTTTAGTCAACTTTTTTGATTTTTAATATTTGAAAGAATATTAACAGGAAAGACAAACCCCTGGAAGACAATGTCGCTGAGAGTCTTACATTCAAGAAGTTGTAAGGATAATGTTGTGCACTTAAAGGAATCAAAATCACGTTCTGGATTAGACCAGCTGTAGAGATAAGTCTGAAGTTTTGCTGCAGGCTATAGAAATTTACACAAAGATATATAACTTACACCAGCATAAAAAACCTCAAACACATGGTGAAACGAGGTATTAATTTGAAGAAAAAAAAAAAAAAAAAGGAGAATGAACAAGGGAAACCAAAATTTTCAATATAGACTGTGACAGTGACTGTCAGCAGAGACAAGAAAGAAAAAGGTCACAGAGGATCTGGAATATAGTGTTGTATCCCTAACTCATTTATCTGACACAAAATTTGATCAAAGGAGATGAAAAGGATAATTCAAATGAATTCAATCTTAGAATCATAGAATCATAGAATGGTTTAGGTTGGAAGGAACCTTAAAGATCATCTAGTTCCAACCCCCTTGCCATGGGCAGGGACACCTTCCACTAGTCCAGGTTGCTCAAAGCCCCATCCAACCTGGCCTTGAACACTTCCAGGGATGAGACCTCCACAACTTCCCTGGGCAATTTGTTCCTGTGCCTCACCACCCTCATAGTGAAAAATTTCTTCGTGATATCTACTCTAAATCTGCCCTCTTCTAGTTTGAAGCCATTGCCCATCTTTCTTCTGTCTTAAAAAGCAACATCTTTCTAAGAGTGACCATTCTTATATCTGACTCAATTCATATTGACTTAAAAAAATTTATCCATTCTGTCATAGTAAAGAAACCAATGCTAAAAGCAGAAATTGTTAAGACTACTAGTATTCAATTAATTTTCTAGTTGAATGTGACAAGGGAAGAGAAGAGAAGGCTGAAAGAGCAGAAGGAATTAACTGTTTGTTCCAGGACTGTCTTCTGATCGTTTGTAATTTGTGCTGGGTGTACATTTTACATATAAAAGTTTACAGGTAATATAGTTAGTTCATTTAGCAGGCAAACATACTAGGGAATGTCTAGAAGGGGTATGCTACAGACCTGAAGGCCGCAACAGAGCTCTATATGCTTCCTGTTCCACCGGGGTTCTGAGGTTCAAATAGAGGAAGCACTACACCTGTCTGATGGAGAGATAACAACTTAATAAATGCTTATAGAAGCCCAAAAAGGTATCATCAAGTGCTCTGTATAATCCTACTACTGCCTCTATATAAAAAGCCCACTTTTTGTCTTAAATATTCGTATGTGTTAACGAACTGGTTTCACTTATGGTAGCATACCCACTTACAGAAGCCTATCGTTGTCCCCATCAGAGGGCTGAAGTAAACATTGACTTACAATGAATCAAGGCTTACCTTTATAATAATGCATTATATAAACAGTCACTCCTGCCTGGTACATATCAGTGAAATAAAAGTACTGTTGACAGCCATCTTAGTTTGGCTGATTAGAATTTATCCTTGGACAGCCCTGGAAGTATTCTGTAAACAGGAAAAGATAAACAATACTGCACTGAAAATATTAGTAGACATCTTAACATTAGTGAATGTAAGAACACCATCGCTCCCTCCCTAATTGGAGGATGTTACTCTTTTTGGTGTTCACTATTACAAATTTTTGGGATGAGCCTCATTTGACATAAATCATGAGGTTTACAGTAAGCAGGTCCATGAGGGCAAACCCATTTGATACTAATTAGTTTTGAAAACTATCAAGCAAAACTGTTCTCCATTCATTGTTTCCTCTACAAACTGACTATTATAGTGTAGTCAAAAGATAGGTCTATAGCTTTCAGGATTACCTCCAAAAAAGGAAGTATTTTTCACTGTGCCATTCTCAACTTAGTTTTAGTAAATAGATGGAGAAAGTTTGTAGAGATAGACGTCTTCATCAGCTCACATTCATCAATGGAAATCCTTCATGGCTAGAAAAGGAAAATGTCACACCTATCTTCAACAAAGGGCAGGGAGGAAGGTCCAGGGAATTACAGACAGTAAACTCCACCTCAGTCTCTAGGAAGATTATGGGAAAAGTCTTCCTGGAAGCCACTACCAGACAGAAAATGGACAAGGTATTTCAGAAGAGCCAGTGAAGACTTACCAGTGACAAATCGTACCTAACCAACTTAACCATTTTCAGTGATAAGAAGACTACTTCTGTGGATGAGACGAGAGCAGCAGGTATTATCTTGATTTTAGTGACTGTTTATCAGAGTGTTCTATAGCATCTCTATTGCCAAACTGGGAAGATAATGCCTGGTTGTCATTGGATTGCAAGGTGGAGAAAAAATTGGCTGGACTTCCGAGCTTAAAGAAGAGTCAATAATGAACAGTATTTCGCATTGGGTTAATACAACAGTAAAAGCTGGTTAATAGCTTCATCGGCAACCTAGATAGTGGAATGGAATGTACATCAGCAACTTTCTGGGTAATGCCAAACCAGGAGGAGAGAGGTTGATGCACTGGAGAGCAGGACTGCCATTCAGAAGGGATTTGGCAAGATGCAAGAACAGTCTGACCGAAACCTCGTGAGGTTTAACAAAGGCAGGTGAAACATCTCGCAATTTGGAAGCAGAGACATCATGCACAGTACAGGTGGGTACTGACTGGCTGAAAGGAAGTGTGACTTGGGATACTGTAAGGATACTTGACCTGGGCATGGCTCTGGGAGACCTTCAAAATTGTCCCTGCTTTCAGTGTTGGGGATTGGAGCAGGTGACAACCAGAGGTCTCTTCCAACCCAGTTTATTCTATAATTCTATCATATTCTTTAGGAAACATGTATTTACATGAGAGGACTAGAAAGAGGTGAGCAGCCTTTATGTAGAGCTTAAGATTGCAATGTAACCCACCCCGAGGAGTAAATATGCATGCTGCCCTTGTGTACTAGGATGTAGGAAATGTGTATTGTATGCAAGTTTGCCTTCAAGCATGAGCTTCAGCTATGGGCTATGCAATGGAACAGACATAGCCAAGGAGACTGGAGGAGCCTAGCCTCTCTGACATGTTTGACCCATGAAGTATTAAAAGATTGACAGCTTTCATTTTCCAGGAGCTTGATAAGAGATATTTTCTAAGGAACAAGCAATATTTTTGAGTTTTCTAGTATGGGATGGTTATGCATCTTCAGGCAGGCATCTCAGAAATCAGGAACATAAAATTATTAATTATTGTTTACGAATATAGATTGTTTAGTATATAAAAATATAAAAGAATATTTATTATTTAGCATATGGAAAAATGTTGTTATTAAAATTTAAATATATTAAGAAAAATATTTTTACAAATTTATCTATGAGAAACTCATTTTTTTGTATTAGAGGGAAAAATACAGCTTATTGTTCATTGAATCAAAAAATCACTGCTACTATTTAGCCAAGTAGAAACTAATCTCTCAGGAGCACTGTTCTGCTTTTGAACAAAAAAGGTCATGTGGGAGATAAATAACATATTTATGATGGAAGCACTCCTAGTCTGTAACATCTGTGATAACAAAGTTGACAAATATGGTCACAGTAGTAACTATTAGGCACATTCACAGACTGCCCAATAAGCTAAATGTACATTGACCTTAAATGTCCACTAAGCACACAGTCCCAAAGCAGGTCCCAAAGCAGAAATTATTTCCCACTTACAACTATTTCTTCTTCTTTCTTTTTTTTTTTTTTTTTTTACTTTTGAATCTGTTTATTTTCAGCAATATTCTTTATGGAATTTAGAATATTAAAGAAAAACTTAGGAAGGAAAATTGTGAAATACATAAAATACAGTATAAATCAAACTTGCATGGGCAAGCTGACATAGAGTTTTGTTTCTCTATCATGTGGTATTTTCCTCTAACTAGAATTTTGAAGCAAGATAATGATTTTGTACAATGAAGTACAGTATCTAAATCTACACCTCAGCACAGATACTAAAGTTAGCTTCCACAGCCCAAGTTAGCTTTTACTCAGGTAAATACACCGTGTTGCAAGCATGCATTACAAGAAGCCTAGAAATTGCTAATGGTTCTGCTAGGCTCCATTTCTTTGTTTCTTTGAGCAGTAACAACTGTTACGAGAAGCATACTTGGCCAATATATGCCAGTGTTAACTCAGCTGGCTTTTGTTTGTCAAACTATACAGCGAATTTGCTTGCAGATGTGAAATTTGTTTTAAAGAGGAAAAAAAAAATGTTAAAAACAAGGCGCTATGCCTATATGAGATTATTAAGAGTACAGATCCACAATCAAACATGATTAAGTCATCATTTCTTAATTCCAGGCAAGTCATCACCATCATCTGTGTCTCCTTTTGTCTCTCCCATTGATTGTAAGGTCAAATTCATCAGTTTAAACTATCTTCATTGAATTTAAGCCAACAAATATTATCTTGCCACAAGGATAACCTAAGAATATTCATTGTTACATTAGTATCAGTTGCAGTGGGTAGCTTAAAAAAAAAAAAAAAAAAAAAAAGACAGGCTGTAATTTTATGCCTTTCTCCTCACTAGGGACTGGAATGCATGACGTGAATTTTACTATTGATATCAGCAGTTCTTTTGGCTTTTTATCAGGCTAAATTTTCAGACTGTGGTATTTTTATGGTCTACCTCTAATAGTTTGGGAGAGTTAATCTTCTCGCTGTGAGCATGCAATGCTTTGCACCTTGAGTGAAGACGTGTACATATAAAATCAGTAAGCCACTGATATAGCTCCTATACGTGTGAAAGCAAATCATTAAAGATATTTCATAAAAATATTTTGTTTGAATCTGGGTTCAATCAAAGTGTGTCTTAGCAAAAAACATGTAAAGGGTCTCTCAAACCCTCAGAGACTTCAAGAAAAATTCTGAAAGAGGGGTACCCTTCTCTCCTTCCTACATTTTCTTTCACAACTGCCTATAAGCATAGAACTTGATTTGATTTATTCAATTCATTATTTTTCAAAAAAGCATGAAGCATTTGCACTTTGTATTTAGAATAACCCAAATTCATCATGTTTGTTGCTTGTTTCAAGCAGCAATTGCAACCTAAACCAAGATAACTTTCCTATATCCTCTGCTGATTTAACTTTCCATCTATACTCATCTCTAAAATAAGGGAAGTACTTCTCATAAGAAGGAACTGGTTGGTGACCAAAGCAGCAAATCAGCTGCTTTACAACAGGAACTATCTTTTTGTTTATGTTGTACTTGATGCAGATAAACCCTGCTGGGCTCCAGGCTATAGGGTGCTGTAAACTAATTACTATATGATTGTCATATATCGCTTCAGGGAAGCATATTATTATTCACCACTCTACTGAGGGAAAAAAAGAACACTACAATTGATACCTATTCTGTTTTATTTCTTCAAAACAACATTAGTTATTTTTTACCCACATTGTAATCTTCTAAAGGAGCTAGTACTATAGCTTTGCTTTTATAAGAGATGTTTTGGTTTGGTTGGGTTGGGTTTGGGTTGTTTTTTTTTTATTTTTAATAGTGTGTACTAAGCAATCCTGAGAAACACAAAACAAATTTGAGTATTCTGATGATGTTAAGAAATCCTTTTACAGTTATATGACTGCCATCTTATATTGGGAATATCTCCAACACTGCTTGAGCATTCTTTCATTCTTTCCATCCTGTTATAATATAAAAGTTATAATAATTATGATCAGTTTCTATACTAATTAAACTGATATCAACACACTCTGCTGCGGCTTAATTGCAAATCAGGTGTTTTTTCTATAATTACAAACTTGATAACATAGCAAGCTGCTTCAGAAAAACAAAAAGGGTATTATTTTATCTTTCTAATGCTTACAGAATTTTAAACACGCTGATTGTTCAAAAGACAGGCCCAGCTGAGACTTAAACGTCATGAATGAAGTGAGTATTATTATTTTATTGTTGCAATGAGAATATATTTATTTTGGGCAGAGGATTTAGCTATAATATAAATATTCACTCATTCTGCTGAGAAAAAAAAAGTCAGCTATTTTTGTATAACATTATTGCATACCTTCATATATAAGGCTACAGTCCTATATTGCAAAAAAAATCTAATCTTCTTTAAAACAAATAATTATAAATAAATAATGATTATTTAATTATTTATTGAAATTCTATTATTAAGAATCCCTAATTTTATAATTAATGTGAAGGCTAAATGTACTTTATACCCTGAACAGTAATGGCTGAAGGAAATGGTAGCAGTTACTCGCACTTGTATTTTATTGGACTTTATTAAAATACAGTTAACATATATAGAGTACTTATTTATGTAAAACCACAAGGATGTATTTTGAGGGTAATTTACCAAACACTTGGAAGCTAATGGAAGATACTGAGTCCATGAAAGTTATTATAATTTTAATTATATATTTACCAAAAAATGGGTTTGTGTATAAAGTGACATAATATTTTGCACCACAGAACATTTTTACAGAATCATATTCTTTGGGGATAAAATAATTCAAGTTTTCTACTCCTGATCTGAGCAATTGGTTGCTTTTCAGTCATAATTACAGATATATTAGCTAGTTCCAACAAGTTAAAATCTTGACTCTTTTTTTTTTTCCCTAACACTAATTAAGTTTCTCCGTGCTATTCTACTTTGAGCAATCTTTCACCAACTTAAGCTTTAAAAATTCTCTAGTCTAGTTCATTTCACAAGTTCATATCACAGAATTCTCCTTTTTTTTTTTTTTGTCACCAAACAAAGTGACAAAACACTCCATGATGGGTTATAATTCTAGATGTATTTCTGAAAGTGCAGAAAGACAAGACCATATAGCTTAACTGAACATTTGAACTGTTAAACTGAATCTCCAATTATTTTCAGCTTCACTTATCACTAATCATTTCCTGATAGTCTGAACAAATGATTTTAAGAGATGACACTAAAGAAACCTTCAAAATCAATGCATTGTAACTACTGATAGAGAAAGGAATAATTGAGTGGCTCTGATGTAATGTAAAAGTAAGCATAAACTTATAGCCTATATGACAAATTATTTACCTAAGAGGTTTGCAGAGAATATCATACTTTACTGGGGAAATAAGAGAGAAGGAGAGAGAGAGAGATTTCCCTTTTACTGACAACTTAAAAACAGGGAGGTGGGAGTGAGGAGAAAGATCTTCACATCTACTTAAACCTTTACAGATTCCTTTTATATTTAGGCATTTCTTTATGAAGAAACACAAGGACCTGTTTTGAGGGTAATTTACCAAACACTTTGAGGTCAATGGAAGATAGCTGTGGTTTCTTCCACCGAGCCTGGCTTAAATTACTCCCTGTATACTGTTTACCATGGGAACAGTAATAGTGGTAATGCTGGTAAATGCTCCCAGAGGGTCATCTCTGTCCATGTGAACTGGAATGGTACCAAGGAATTTGTAACTTGACCCTAGAACCTGCTCTGCCCCCCATAGGTTTTAGATCAGCTGATATATGCAAAGAGTATCCAGCCTTACCTCCACTACAGCTGTGGGAAAACCTACTACACTTGAGGGACCAAGCAAAAGGCGGATTCACCACTGATATTGAAAAAAACCATCTGATAGTAGGACTTGTAAAAATATCAGGATATTTAAATACAAATCAAACACAGAACCATCACTCATGTATATACATATCCATACAGATATGTAGATATAAATATGCAAATATATAATGCATATGAAGAAACCTATTAACCACACTTAAGTTTACACTGGCATTGCATTTCAAATGCTATCTGGACAAATGTGTTCCCTAAGTTGTTTAAGACTAATTACTCTCTAAACATTACATGTACAACTCTAATTCCATTCTGACAAGAGCAGTATATGCTGTCTCAGTACACAACCCCATTATATGTCAGCTGATAATTCATTTTCTACCGCATGATATGAACACAGTGAAAGTCATACTCAAAATTGAGTAGGAAAAACAACTAGCATAAACAAATCCAAGTTATAATTAAGAGTAGTTAACTTGAAGTAAACAGCTTGCAGCTCTGCAGAGAGGGACCTGCGAGTCCTGGTGGACAAGAAGTTGACCATGAGACAGCGATGTGCCCTTGTGGCCAAGAAGGCGGATGGTATCCTGGGATGCATTAAAAAGCATGCGGTCAGCAGGCCAAGGGAGGTTATCCTCCCCCTCTACTCTGCCCTGCTGAGGCCACATCTGGAATACTGTGTCCAGTTCCGGGCTCCCCAGCTCAAGAAAGACAAGGTACTACTAGAGAGAGAGTCCAGTAGAGGGCTACAAAGAGGATCAAGGGAATTGAGCATCTCTCTTATGAGGAAAGGCTGAGAAACCTGGGTCTGCTTCGCCTGGAGAAAAGAAGACTGAGAGAGAATCTCATCAATGTTTATAAATATCTAAAGGGTGGGTGTCAAGAGGATGGAGCCAGACTCTTTTCAGTGGTGCCCAGAGACAGGACAAGAGGCAATGGGCACAAACTGGAACACAGGAAATTCCATCTCAACATGAGGAAAAACTTCTTTACTTTGAGGGTGACAGAGCACTGGAACGGGCTGCCCAGAGAGGTTGTGAAGTCTCCTTATCTGGAGATATTCAAAACCCTCCTGGATGAATTCCTGGCCAACCTACTTTGGGTGAACCTGCTTTGGCAGCAGGGTTGGACTACATGATTTCCAAAGGTCCCTTCTGACCCCTACCATTCTGTGATTCTGTGAGAGAAAACCTGAATTAGTTTTTAAACAGACTGAGAAAAGAAAGATGTTTCAAGTGGAGATAAGTTATCCAAGACATCTACAGTCTGTATCTAAATGCTGTCAAACACGGTTCCGAAATTAAACTCTATACCTCAGTTCTATGTGTACTATGAAAATTAATTAAAATGCAAAGTTAAGTTCTAGAAATATACAAATATCCAGAAATGTGAGTATCTAGAAAATATGAAAATTATTTTCTTTGGAAGAGGGAGTACAGCAGAGTAAAAGGCTGCTTTTGTAGAATTTTAAGTATTTAGTTTTGGCCCATATCCAACAAGAATAGGATGTGTTTATATTTAAAATGATTTTGCATATTTGTATGCAAAAGCATAGCATCTTCCAAGATACCATTCCTCCTATTGTCAATTCATCCCTTTTATTTCTGTTTCACATTGTGAAAGTACTAAGTTGGTCAAGTAATAATCCAATCTCTTATTGGTTGCTTCTTTGCTGTCTATCTCTTGCCTAGGGTGCAACTGAAAAGTGGCAAGAGGAAGGCTACTTACTATTATCATGTGGCTCACCAGCACGCTAGGTATAGCTGTCAGAAACAGGAAAATGAGTTAGTAGCAGGTTGAACTGCCTGCAGAGATTCTATCTTCCCTCTCTTTATTCAGTCTGTGGCACTGCCTGTAAATGGCTTTAAAAGTCACGGGCACGATCTGTCTCTTGCTCATTGGAGATCTGTTCCTTATTTTTGTGTTTTGGTTCTTAAAATTATTTTCGTCTAACCTTTAAATGTTATGAAATAAAGAAGCTAACGCTGGCCAAGAAGGGTGCACTACTATCTAAATGGAAGTTGAATAATCCTTGACGCTAAGACCATCAAAAGAACAGAAACTACAGAGAACAGTACACTTCGTTTATGTGTTTTGTCCATTATGTAGTCCAGGCTATGTGTAAGAAAGGGTTTGCTCCTACTTGCTTGGAGATTTCTAATGGGGCAGAAGAAGACACAGCCCCACTCAGTAAATGGAAGGCACCAGTTGGGATAAACCTACTGCAAAACACAAATATAAAGGATAGATTTGTTTATGAAAGAATATCACTATTCTGAAGAATATTTTTTCCTATAAAAAAGTATTTAATTTAATTATTGTTATTGCTGTTGTTGCTACTACTAAGCTGTAATTTCATAATGTATATTTCTGGTGAAAAAATGGAGAAAAGCAGTGTAGTGCATCTGGAAAACTGACTCCTAAATTTCTGAGATTTGTAGCTTCACATCTGGTATGAGTCTGAGCATGTCATAGAATTTACTCCTGGTCAGATTAAGCAGTGTTTGAGTTCTGCTGCACAGTATATGCATTTGATCAATTTGATTTTTTCTGTGATTCCCTGAAGATTTTTTCATGTCCTCTGGCAAGTTAGCTTAATTGTATCTTTTCATACGTATATATTTCCTGGAAGTACATTAGAAGACAAAAATGTCACCTGTTTTATATCTGACATATTCTGCCTTACACTGCCATCAGTCAAGAGATACTGAATTCCTGATGAATTCCTGGGGATCTACATTATACAGGTTTGACATATTTTTTTCAATTAATGGCAATGTAAGCCACAAAACAACGCAATGTGCAGAAATGCACTCATACTCTACCACTTTAATGAATGCATATTCATAAATATCTCTTGAGAAATTAACCATTTGGAAGCAATCTCTCAGAATTATGTGTAAAAATGACACTTGAGCAATTTATTAAATAGTTTAGTGAGGCTATCATTTTCAAAGCTCTTAGTTAACTGCTTATTTTATTCTGAATAGGCTAAGACCTGAGCTCTGCATTAGCGTTCAACAGGAAAACATGAGAAGTGCTAGGTAGCTGTAAACAAAAGATTAAAATGCATGGATGCCTTACATGGTAGACTAAATGGATGCAATTATCACAGGATTATACAGAGATGAGGCATTCAACATCACCACCTGTCCACTTGCAAATGAGAGCTGTATAAGTGGAAAACTGTGGTCTGTCCTTCAATAAACGTTTCTAACAAAATCTACGGTTCAGTTTTAAGCCCTTTGGGATGATGGTTGTGTTAAGTTCACCCATTCTCCTAAGGAAAAGTAGCACAATTACTGATTGCATATTTGACATGACTAGTTAATTGTTTAAATATTATATACAGGTTTCTTTAGTATACTAGTTTAACAACTATTACTGTCAAACTGACCCATACATAATACTGTTACACACAAAATTAAAAAAATACTACTAAAAAAAACAAACAAGAAAATTTAATATAAAAATCACCCATGGAACAAAACCAATAGAATACTATCTGCATCATGGAAGTGTCACATAAAAAAACCAGCATAGGAATACCTCCTTCTTGCAATGGGAAAAGGAAAATTTTGGAGGGTGGAAAGGTGTTTGATTGATTGATTTTTTGTTTTCAGAGCAGATTCTCTGTATTGTCTGCGTAACTATAGTTTCCTTACAAGAAGTTTTTTTGCTACTGACACAGCTTAGGCTCCAGGAATAATATTCCTGCTGCATGTACTTTGTTATGGATTGTTACTGCAACCACCAACAGACTGCAGAACTAATGTCAACTCAGTTGTAGGAGAAAGGAAACACCAGCAAGAATGCACTGACGCATAGTAATTATTGCTCTATGATCTCTCTGGGTGGCTCAATTATACCTGGGTAAGAATTTCAATTAAAATGACTACAAAATTGGAAGAGTCAAGGAATGCACATGTACACATTCTGAATGTTTGGGTTTTATACTACTGGAATTTTTGTTTCATCAATTCATTTCAACTACACATGTAGAAAGCATTAGCAATGATGTTGTCATCACGTCAAACTCATCTTGCCTTCATTTTACTAGTAGATGTGTTCACAATATCTCGTAGTTTTGTTCACAATGAAAAATAAAATTGCAGTGCAGTTCATGTAGCAACTCCTAGTTAAGCTAAGAACACATTTAGTAACTTTGTTCTGGCCCAGCTATGTTTATTCAACTGGTGTGGTCTAATCTAAAGCTACTATGAATGACAATGACTCTTTCCAGTTCTGAGAAGCAGAAAGAAAGTTAAAAAGGGTTATAATTAATTATGTTATTAAGTCAAGCAGGAATCAATATCTGTAATGCATGATCACTAGATCTCTTGAGAAAAGCAAAAAACCAAATCGCTTCTAGTTCATGCTCTTAAGAATCATGCTTAATCGTGTCTTAACACTCATCCAGCTACAAAATTCCTCACTGTGTTAGGCAATGCAAGATTTCTCTTTTCCTTTATCTATATCTGAGAACATCAGTAAAATGAAGCAGCTCAAGAAACACTGCCTATTCTTTTCAACTTTGCCTGAGCAATTATTTTCTACCAAGATGAAAAACAATTATTTTTTCATATTTTACAATCAAACAAGAGGAAACTGGCAACTAGAGAAATATATACTTTCAAATATTTGTTTAAATTTTTTTTTAATTTGACTCTACACTTTAAAACTTCAAACAAAACATTTTCTTTTCACTATAAACAAGGAAGAACTGTTCAGAATTATAAAAAGGATTACTGTATTGTCACAAACATTTCTCAATAGATTCAACCTGATTTTTAGTTTTAGAGCACATATTAGCCAAAAGAATGAAAACAGACAGTAAGGAAGAGTTAAAGGCTAAGAAAATTGATTATATTTCTTTCATATTCATTTTCAAATGCACAATATCCCTGCTTCAGAATTTTAAAGAAAAAGACCAAAAGTCAAAAAATTGCTGGTTTGGTTTGGATACATTGCTTAAGAGCAAACCTTCCTGAACAAACTTATTATGTAATGTACTTCCAACATACTGGACTTCCAGCCAAGTTCAACTACAATAACTTAATCTTCAAGTCATATTCTCCTTGTGGATGCACACATGCAGTTCATTTTGGTTTATCCTTCAAAAAAGAAACCCAGTCTTTCATTAAGCAATAAATAGATAATAAAATAATTAACTAGGGAGAAACTACCACTACTTTATCCATGCTTCTTTGATTAAGGACTGACAGAATGGGCCCAAATCTTACTGCAGCTCACTTGGGTATAACACTACAATTCATCCATCCAAGTTTAAATTGCTTTATGTTATGAATGAATAATTTTGCCCTGCTATAAAGCAAGTTCTTACACATACATTCTTGATGGCAGAGTGGCTTTAAATTTGAGAATGAAGCAGGAAAAAGTTCATGTAAAAATACAGTATTATTTTCTGTAAGTGAAGCAGTCATAACATATTAGGCAATTCAGCAAAAATATTTTCACCTGACCATAGTCTCTTTTCTTGCTATTCTTTAAGACAAAACCAAAAACCAATAGTTAAACTAATGTACTGATTTTTTTGACCTGAAAAAAGATGTTTGAGTTTTAATCAACTGAAAAAAAAATTGAAAAATAATGTAAAGAATTGAATGTTCCAATGGATTTTCTTGGATTAATCAGGTGAAATTGCAAGCAGTATTATTGTAAGCATCAAACAACTAAGCCACATTTTGACTTTATGAAGTATTCTCAATTAAAGGAAAGGATGTCACTAACAATTTAACTAGACATATTTGCTTTTATGTCATCATTTAGTATAATGTACGACTACATGAGACAGCAAGCTCATATCTGGATTGCCCTTAGCAATATTTTAAATTTATAGGCACTAACTTCTACTGAATCTATATAGTCAAAGATAATATATGGATAAATATATGCTTAATTTACACAAATTTACTAGTTATCATATAAAATATATACTATCACATTAACTTTTATGATTAATTATGTGCACCAATTATTTTATGTGCATTTTTATGCCTTTTTAAAACTGAATGTCAAAATTACATACAATAAATAAAAGTAGAATAATATTGGTTTGTGTGTTTTTTAATAATGACAGCACAGTAAACAGGTAGAGACACTTTTAAAGATATCTATGCACAAAGTTTTTCTAATCTTTGGACTTTAAAAAAAAATGGCATTCATTATTATAGATAAAACTGCTCAAAGAACAGCAGTTATTCAACATCTCTGGAAAAAAAACCCAAACTTAACCTAAATTGAAAACTACCTGTACCTCATTAAGAAACAAATTTTGGCTTTAATTTTCTTTCTTTTTTTTTTTCCATATTGCTGTCTGCAACTAACAAATGCATTAACCAAAATATTCATGATTCTTGAAATTTATTTTTCAAAAGAGTGAAAGCCTACCTGTTTACTGATCTGTCTG
Organism: Charadrius vociferus; assembly: GCF_000708025.1. Lineage (NCBI taxonomy): Eukaryota > Metazoa > Chordata > Aves > Charadriiformes > Charadriidae > Charadrius > Charadrius vociferus. The sequence continues at coordinate 161,782 of NW_009661374.1, read as the reverse complement.
TCATGATTTATAAATTATTTTAATCAACAACAGTTTTCAGTCTTGACACATGCCATTTAACCTAATTGAATTGCTAGACATAAATTTGCAAACCAGGAATTGTTAACAGGGAAGTAGGGAATAACTTACCTAATTGTCACTTACTACAATAAAATAAATAATCAGGTGCATATTCTGAACCAACTTAGATGACAGTTGCAGCTTTTGTTTCATAATGGTCATGATGCCGGTAACATTCATAAAGGCCCAAATTCAAGGCCATATTTTTCACCATTGCTTCAAATACTAACTCAGCAAACTCAGGAGAACATTTTACCCTATATGTGTTCACCTCATTGAATTTTCTTCACCTCGTTATCTTCTACTTAGCTGCATTCCATGTTATCTGTGCTGTTTTGTATGTTCAAATGGACCTTAGCTAATGTCTACAGAAGCTGATGGAAATATTTTCCATGACCTTCAGTGGAAACTGTAATAGACCTACAGTCAGCAGTAATATTTCCCAAATCTATGAATTAAACTGTAGATTTATCTGATGCACAAGGAATCTACACAACAGACAGTGTAAACAGGTTAATGAAATGCATAGAACATGAAATAAAGTGACATTACACAGCACTGTCTATGAGGTAGATTTATTATTGCACTAAAATTGTCATAATCAGTAAGAATGTTATTTTTAATGGAGCATAGTAAATATTAACATGAGAAATTCATGATGCCTCTTCTTGTCCACACTGATGAAAGATTTATTTTGTTTTCCTCAACTTTACTGCTCTCTGGACTAGGGAAAGCAGATCGTGAAAGTTTCTACAAAAACATATTCTGTTTCTGACTACTGTTAGTACTAGAATTCCATATGAAGCTGCAAAAAAATTGAAAGCTGAAATTACAACAAAATTGAAAATTACCCACACACTACAGGGAAAGCTTCTTTATAATCTCCACCAGCTGCTTTACAAGTGAAACATTACCTCAGATGTACTTCTATTTTTAATCATTATAGTTTTATTACAAAGCATTCATTTTTCATGTTCATCTGAGACAAGTTCCAGAAGTTAATTATCAATTTACAAAAAAAATAATTAAATTCTCTTTTCTGTTTTAAATTTGTTACTTTCAATTTGATCCAATATTCCTTCCTTATCTGCATTCTGAAAAAGGGTAAATAGGAAAGTTCGATTTATCTTCTCCACATAATTCTCTCTACTCTATAATTTCACAATTTCTCCTTGTATGGTCCTGTGCTCTAATCTAAACAGTTTTACTGTCTTAAAAAAGATTTTTTTAATGTATAGTAAAATTTGCATTAGTTTAGCTCAAACTAAGAAATAGTTGGATTTTTAATTGTGATAAAATTTCAAATATTTGAACTACAGTAGTTATCTTTCTGTCATGTGGCAACAAAAAAAAAAAATCCAAAACAAAAACATTACTGTGTGTTACAAAGAGTTTTATCTTTAAAAAATGCCTTGCCTATGAATAACTAGTAAGCACTTTGACATCCTGAAACCGTGATACGTTACTCTCATTTCTAAAAACCAAAATCCATCTATTATTCCCCAATTTCTAAATTGCTTTAATATCAAAAAAAAGATTGGAAAACACATTGTTTATGTCTGTCCAGAGAAGTATCTATTATCTCCATTTAATTTAAATCTTTCTTGAATTATGAATGACTCATTAAGTAACCCTAAAACAATAAGAAAAAGAATATGATTTACCTAGGCTTAATATATAAATGAATACATAAAATAACTTGCCTCCTCCACTACAAGAAGTTTTAAAAAATCCTAGAACCTGAAGTTCTGCTCTGGAACTCAGAAATTGTTATCAAAGAGAATTAGCAAATCTGTGTCTGCTGATACAAGAATATTCAAAGAATATGCACAGTGTGCATTAGCAAAATGTTAGGAATTTCAACAGGTCAAAATAACACGTGGATATTTACCCCATACTTTACCACATTATTAAAAAAAAATAAGAGACTTTCATGCTGCAGGAAAAAAAATCATATATTTTACACAAGAAATAACAAAAAATATGTAAACTTTACTGATGAATATGATTCACCTAATTTTATCTGGAGAATGTTAGTGCTTGTATTTTTGACAGTCTATAACCTAAAAATCCCTTTACTATTACTGTCAAGTACTTCACCAGGTTGTTTAGTAATCCTAAACTGAAACAAATTTTGGAAAGGATCATCTGAGTTCTCAGAAACTAGTTTACTAATATACTTATCAAGCTGACACATCTTCAAAGATTACATTTAATGAGTCTTCCTACCTCAAGGAATCTCAGTATCCCAAGTAGAAGATAGGAGTTGCACAGGCATTGCGCACATTTTATTTAAGTGGGTTTTTTTTAAATAAAAACACATACCAACCACTGTAGTTGTACGATTACTTTTAAGTCTTAAACATTATGGTATCATACCCTATTCTTGTCTATATCTCCAAATATGTGTTACTAGGAAAAGTGGTCAGCAAGTGTTTGTCCCAGTTTAATACAATGTTGTGTGACACTGCATTGGCCCTTGCAACGTTGTTTACACCATTTATTGCTGTTAAAGTTTTAGGGCTGAATGACTGGTGTGGTTGCTATGATAAGGGATTCATAAGCACTATTGATTTGAAGATTTTACTATCTTCGCCCAAACCAATTTTTTACAATGGTTGCTCTAGATCTATAGATAAGATGGCAAATTAATAATATACAACAGTGATACTCTATTCTATATTAGTAACAGAAAGTAATGTTAGTCAGTATTTCTCTTAAAGAATAAAACACAGTATAAGTAAGAAGGGTACGGGAGAAATTCAAATTCTCCCTCTTTTAAAACTGAGGCACTAAAATGACTTCCTCAATACATTCAAGAGTTTGACACAAGTTTGAGAGAGGAAGTACAGTACTGCAGAGGGCCTCCTAAAGGCACATAATGAAGTGTGAAATCATATTTTGCAATGTAAAAATATACGGACTTCTTAAAAAAGATAGAGTGAGCTCATTCTTACGTTGTACAACAAATTTGGCATTTATATTCAATATTGCAAAAGCCTTCTTGACAGCAGAGTAGTTTAACATTGAGCATCACAGCAAAGGAATTATCTAGTGTAGAGTGCATAATAATTCATTGTTGCCCTTCACCGTACATTAAATGTCACCCATCAGAATGACAGGAATAAAAAAATGATCACGCTAGAGTCACTACCTAATAGAATATCATTGGATGTTAATTTTACATACAGAATAAACCATTAAAATATTTCTGAGAGCAACATAATGGTTCTTTAAGCATTAAAAATTACCAAAATAGAACATCCTTTAAATAAAACTGGTAAACTTTATAAAATTTAATTGGGGTATTATAGGGTCATGTGGAGTATGTTTGAGTATTTATTTATAGTGAGTATTTTTTGCACTTATATGTCACTCTGATACTAAAACGAAAGAGACCTGGAGAATTGTTGGGTTGGGGTTTTTTATTTTGTTTTGCTTTAAATAAGAATCAAACCTTTTCTTTTTTATTATCTGTACATTAAGGACATCACCAAAATCCAGAGATGTCAAATGGAATTCTTCACCAAGTAAATTTTTCCTGAGTAAATACAAGATTGTGTGAGAACCTTTGTGCAATTCAACATGTTTTTTTAAATATCTTTTATTTTGGAAATGTTACCATTCCCACAATTTTAACAGGGCAACACATGCTTAAAATATAAGGCAGCTTGGTAAAGCCTGATAAACTGTGATCTTCAATCTGATGTGAAATAAGTAAATAAATAGATACACTGACATAAAAGAAAATCCATAGGTGGATTTATAAGGCACATAAGGTTACCTTTCGCTGGCCTGTGACCCGTAATAGCCTTCTGAAGGAATAGAATAGCTTTAATACCAGGACTTTATTACAGGTTTCTGTATGACTACATAAATTAATTGTTTATGAATTTGTTTATACTATGGAAAAGAAATAATTCTGTATTTAAAGTACTTCATTAAAGTCTTGTCAAAAAAATTAAAAAATAAGAATCCAAATAATTCTATGAGCTTCTGCGGTTACATTTATATCAGTAAGCGAAGGGAAGGACTCAGATTTCGACAATGGCATGCAATCATCCATACACTTTATTTGTTAGCACATTCCTGGTCACAGTTTTGGCCTATGCTACTCTCAGATAATGCCCAGATGTGGTTCAGAGGGACAGGAAGCACTGGTAAGCACTGTGGGTGCAATAACTGGAATGATGGAGCATTTAGTCACAGGAAACATAGGTCATGCCATGTCACTTGTCCTCTGGGCCAGAAAGCAAGACCTGGACCCTAGTCCTTGAAAAGTGTATACATAGTCTTTGGGATCCACTATGCTACTATCAAAACTAGTGAGAGCTTTCATATTTACTTCTACAGGAACATGACAAAGACAATCATTTATTGTCTTATTCAAGTTGACTTTTGATTACAAAATGTTGCCTCCTTTCTGATTATTCCAATTCTCAACTGTACCAATAATTGTACAAATATTTCAGTTACTCTTAATGGAAAACACAGGCTTTCTTCAGGAAAGACTATGGTTAAAAGAGTTCAATCACATGGCTCATTTTAAGCTTGCAAGTAACGTCAACAGAACTACAAGGGTCTACTTGAGTACTCATAGGTCTGTGTCAGCACAGGGACTCTGCTGAATTGTAACTCCACATCCTGATGGTGGATAAATACCTGAAATTGTGGTGTTTTGTTTTTTTTTTAATTTTTATTTCTATTATCTATAAACTTTTATTTCACCTACAAACAAAAAACTGAAGCCTCGATATGAACTACCTATATAACAATCAGCTGGACACTAATGATATACCAGTGCTTCTTTCTTTGATAGCACTGACAGTCAGGAACTCACATCCTCACAGGCTCACCACCCATGTGTCTCCTTCATAGCCCCATCAGTGAGCTGGAATTCACCCCTCCACCTCTCCAATTTGTTAAAACTTTGTCAGGGTACTGAGTATATCAGGTCTTTTCTTAGCTCAGGGTTTCTTCCAGACTATATTTCCAAGAAATTGTGATTCTAGAAGTAGTATTTCAACAATATAGGGACTAGATCCAAAAAGCTTCTGGACATATGCAGCAACTCATTCTTTTCTACAGAAATACACTGTAGGTAATCCTTTCTCTCTCTTTTTTTTCAGAGGAAGGACATTTACACTAACTTTGTCATTACCAAGGACCACTATTTTGACTTCATTCCATATTTAACCCTGTCATTTGACTCAAACGTACTGCTTCTAGAACCACGTGGCAGACTTGACACTACCTGACATTATCTTCCCTCTGACCAGATTGCCAAAACAAATGTTTGTGACTTAAACATCAGAGAGATTCAGCTGCCTAAACACCAATGTCTCAGAATTTTCGTATTTCCCAACACATTCAGGATATCTTTAGGGATCTGACATATGTGATACAGGACCTACAAGCAACTTGTACGTTTATGTAAAAGCAGTTAGTCCATGCTACTGTTGCATGTATCTGAATACACTTCCATCACATTTTAAAACTTACAAGCACATCCTTTTCCACACTAATTAATCTCAAATATAGCTGTTAAGATTTTCTTCTTTATTTATTCCTCATATCCACTGCTCTTCCACAAGAAAGAGACAAACTTTGAAGTGATTTTAATGTCATTACCATAGGCTAACCTGTGCAGTTATTCCACCAGTGCCACTTGAATCTCATCCAGACTTCATGTGAGAAAATCCTCAAGGCCAAAATCAATATCTGCCTTTCAAAATCCTCCTCAAAATTCACTTGCTTTGTAATGTAGACAGTAAACTGAAATTTAGTCT
>NW_009661374.1:154732-155896 GCF_000708025.1 Charadrius vociferus | reverse complement strand
CTTAAGAAACGTACTCTTTTTTCACTTAGTTTTCTTCACACCCCATAGAAATTTTCATTCTATTTAACCATTTAAACTATTTAACTACTCCTTCTGAACTGTGAACTCTTTAAAGCAAGCATTTGGTATTTATCATGTAACAGCAAGACATGACCCTGCTTGGTGACGGTCTCTGAAAGTTGTCTTGTGCTACAAGAAAGCCCAGTTAAGCTTTCCATACCACCCAAAAATCTCCACTGCCTTCTCCTGTGGAGTTATTTACATTCGTGCATAGAGGTGCAACACCATCATCTTCCATGGTTTTGACATTTGTTTTTGCACAATCACAAATGACTATACAGTATGAAAGCCAGGATGATGAGGAAGGTGTTACGAACCTTAACAATCCCCATTGACACTTAAGCTGGAGGCAGAATTGGGCTTCTAGCAGCAGCAGAACAGAAAGATACAAGGACCCTCTGGCATCCATCTACATAGTAACTTTATCTAATCACAGTTACATTTGAAGCAAGGTGAAAATTCCTTTCATTCCAGTAAATGAAGGGCACACTGACCAGGATTTTGACATAATTAACTACTCACTCTCCTCTAACATGCCTGTTTAGAAGAAGGGGAGAGCAAGAGAAAGTAAGAAAGAAGTGTGTGGAAGATAAATATGACTAATTAGAAGCCTTTTTCAGATATTTTTGCAACTTGACATTAACTTTGCCATGCTCTGTGAGTACAGCAAAGCAGTGCAATGTACAAAATTCTGCTAACTGCTTTCATTTTTCTTCTAGACGGGGTTCGTTGGTTACATTGTGTCAGCCACAAAACCAGAGAATTTTCTAAGAGGTGGAATCCTTTCACTGGAACTTCTCTGAACCTGCATCACACTATAAACCTGTCTAATTTTCATTCCAAAATATCTAGCAAGGAAATTGCTCCAAAACATGAACTAATTGCTGTAGTACCTGTTAGCTGAAAACTGTCTTGTATCACTGGTGATGGTGCTCTGGTACAGAAACACTGTATCTCTACTTCTACAAAATAAATAAGTTAATAGGAAATAGGCATCCTATTCTGTATAAAGCTAAAGCCATTTCTCATGGAAAAGGACATGATCTTCTTTAAAGATCTGGGAGAATGGAAAGAAACTGTATAACCTTCTTCTGCTATCTACCA
>NW_009661374.1:137306-154682 GCF_000708025.1 Charadrius vociferus | reverse complement strand
AAGGAAACTGAAATGGAAAGAAGCAGTAGTTCTAGGTGGTTTTCTATCTTTAGTTTGGTGAAATTATATGAATGATCCCACCAAACTGAAGTAACATAGTCTTCATTGTTCTAACAGCTAGAGGCTATCTTTTGTAAAGTCTTTAGGCAAGTCTTAATTGGCAAGTGCGGGTGCCACACACATCTAATGGCCACACAAAACCAAACCAAAACAAACCAAAACAAAACGAAACAGTATAATAAGAGCAAAGTGCCATAACAGGCCTGTTTAATAAAAATTACTTATATTTAAACTCCTCTCTGACATGTTCTAAGAATGATTAATGATGAATGTGTTGATACATTATTTTCTAATAAAATCAATTATATCCCTTCACTGATGTGGGATTTTTAACTATGATGCTGAAAATTTTCAATATTGTATAATCATTTCCCTGTAAGAAAAGTAACATAATTGCTAAAGACAAAACTTCTGATAATACTATAATAAAACCAAAAAGGTGCTCATCTTTGCTCTTAAGTCTGAAAATACATTATTACATTTGCACTAAAGCAGTTTCACCATCATTAGAATTAACAAAGGGTGATTTCCATAGATAAAACAGAAATACTTGGAGAACACACTACTGATTTAGTTTCAGCATCAAAGACAATAATTCTTCTTTTTTTAGGCTGATTTCTGGTCAAGCCCTGTTGTGTCTTAAATGACTCCTACTCTGTGAGTTAGAGACAGGAGGCTTGCAGGTAAACTTCTGGCTAACAGCTAAGTCAGAAAGATAAGCAGGAGAGAAATAATTCTCATACTTCTGCCTACAAGAACTTGTAGGGAATGATCTTACTTTTCTCAAGATATTTAATAACATTTAAAGTCAAGAAATATTCCCTATTTATTCCCTTATTTCTTTTAAAGGTATGTTTCTGTTTTGAAGTATAATATTTAACTACAACCCAAAACTAGTTATTTTTACCTCCAAGAAAGAAATGCTCTATCTTTCCAAGAGGTAAGGTTCTGAGAAGTTTACTTTGGTTTTAGGTTTTCTTTTTCTGTTTTGTTTTTTCCTCCAATTTAGCTCTATTTACATATTTTCAGAATAAAATGGATAATGATGATTGAGAGTCAGAAGAATTTAGGAAAACTAGTTTTAGTTAAATTTGCAGAAACTAAATTATTTCCAGTTCTGAAGTCAGAAACTAATACTTAATTTAAAATCAAAACCAAAACCAAAACCACTTATATTCTAAGAGACTTTTTATACCACTCCAAATAATTGGACATTTTACCATTTAGTTATAATCTTAGACTACTTTTAGATATTTGTAACTGTATTATTAACATTAATCAACAATACAAGGTCTGTTTTAGAGAATAAAAGAGTAAAATCCATAAAATCCTTTAATTACCCAGGTTTCCCTATCCTTCAAGTAATCCTGAAACCAAAGAATTCAAAGGAGAACTCTGAAATACTGTACTACAGAACCTGCTCTTTCTCCGAACATCTGTAAGTAGGATTTTCTATAAGGTTAATAACCATCATATCATATTGGCTTTGCTTCCAGTGGTTTATGTCTCCTTCTTCATTTAGATGACATAAAGAAATTGTTTGCATATGGATCCACATACTTAGCAAACATATAGTGCTCATTTTTATATGTTTCATTTAGCACAAAAACTGCCTTTCAATACTTACATCCATTTTTGCTCAATATTGTTATCTATTTCTGGGCCTTCAGAAGCAGGGTAAATAGAAATCATGACTGATACCATTCTGGTTTTGATCCTATAACCCCTAACATTTTTCTTGAGGAAACCTTTCACTGTTAAGTCAACGTGTTCCAAGCAGGATGCATGTGTGAAATGACTTCAATAAATAAAATGTCTCCTACATCAGCTTTTCTGGTTGGATTTTGGGGGAAAAAACCCATCAGCTCAGCTGCTGGTTGAATTCATCTTCTGATATATCAGGCAATCTGTAAATTCAGTCACTGGTGCTAATGGAAAAGGAGTCAATCAGTCAACTTGCACCCTTTCAAATTATCACTTGTATCCAATTATTAGCAAAATCTTTTGAAAGCACTGTGGCACCTTCTCGGATTCTTATTGACTCTATTTCCATTCCACTAGATTCCTGTGTTTTGTTTTTTAGGTTGGAGGACTACATGGTTTTGCACATCTCACGAGAAAACTGCTGCTGTGCATTATGGTGAGAGCTACAATTTCTTTCTCCCCACTAATATTAAGCATGCCAGAGTAAAACACACACACCAAAAAAAAAAAACCCGAAACCCAAAATAAAGCAAATAAGCCTCCCCTACCTCCAAAAACATAGGAGACACTGGTCTTTCTTGAATGCATCATTTTAGCTTGAAAACACTCAGGTTCATCTGTAGAGGAACCCTTCTCTTTAGGCACGTTCAACATTACTCAGTGCTATGATTTGATAAATAAATAGACAAAGTGCCAACTCTAGACTTGCATCTTCTTTTCTTTTTTTGTCACATATTGGGGAAAAAAATGTTTTGACAAAAAGGAATTAAATGATCCAATATCAGAAAAGAATGTTCAGCTCTTTTTCTGGAAACTCTCAACTTTTTTCAAGCAAACTGCTTCATACAAACAATCCAATATTCTTCTCATGTACTATATGTGCATGGGCTGTTAAAAATAAGGGTGAACCACTGCATCTGTTGCCACAGTGTGAATATATTTCAAAACTAAATTAATTTATTCCTCAGACTGTTTTTTACTTTTCTTAGCAAGGACTATGCGATTACTTGCTAATAGGTGGTAACACAGTACATATAGACTAACAAATCACTGTCCACGGTAGATATGAAACACTATTTTGTGTGATGTTATAGAACTCATGACAAAACAGTCTTCAGATATTGACACACCTATGGAAGCTCTTTACCCAAGGCATTTGAAGACACGAAATGAGGTAGATGAGATCTACCTTGCTTATAGTTAAACCCAAATAGATAAAGACAAATGCAAATTTCTTATCAGAAATGTCACATTTTTGACTGCTGAGATACTTTCAAAAGCAAATTCTGTAGTATGTACATTTATAATATTTTTTACTTGGCCATATAGTGTGCAAAAAAAAATCACAGAAAATGGGGCATGTAAACTCAAATATGAATATATGAGCTAGGATTAAATGTGTGTGAAAACAAATGACAATATACATGGCATAATACAGTCCAGCATCTCCCAGCTTTTTCTAGAGATGAAGGGAATGCAAATGCAATTATTAAACTGTCGCAGGCGGTTTGAAATATTGATTTAGATAAACAGTGAATGGCATTCAGGCAGATGTCTAGCAATGAACTGTGTGAAACAGAATGAATCAAACAGAACAATTCTAGCCAGTGAAAATTCAAAATGGAAGAAGGCCAGAGAGTAAAGACATTATTTCAGGAGCCATTCACCAATGAAAACTTAGGGGATTTTACTAGTAAAGATGGTTTATTCAGCTGAATCCTCTCTGAGAGGATTTGCTTTAGCAAACAGCCTTTGGATCCCAAGATACAAGGTACTGTTAAGATTCAAAAGGATATATAAGATCCTGACATATTTGGGCAGTGAAACATTCAGTGTAACATGTAAATGAGAAACTGAAAACAAGAGAAATCATGGTACAAAAAATAGCTCAATACGAATTTTGATACAACTTTCCATAAATACCCCTCAGACTCTATAAGGGATTTTGTTACAATGTTCCATCAAAATGGTGAGGAAATATATGTTTATAAATATATAACACATATATGTAACAAGGCTTAAAAAGTAAAGTCAAAAGGAGTACAGACAGAATGATCTGTCCAGCTAATAGAAGATAATGATCTATCTATAGCTATCTACAATTCCTGTCTTTGGACGCAGGTGCTTAAGTAAATGAGAATCAAGAGACTGGTACTAAGAGATACCAAATTCTTTAAGGATGAACAGAGCTATGATTCAATTTGGGTATTCAAAATACCTAGACTCTTGGATGATTAGTGATGAATTGAAGAACCTTGTGATGATAGCTTTTAGAATAATGAGAAAAAAATTAACAGAAAGGATGGAAAGAGAGTTTTTAGGCCATCTTCAATTTTACACAGCCTAAAGATACTACTGTATTCTTCTTTAAAAAAAAAAAAAAAAAAAAAAACACAAAAAGAAAGGTAATTTTCTGATTGGGTTAATCTACAAAGTAACAAGAATTAACAAAATGTACTGATGAAGCAAGTGCTACAAACAGGTCCATATTACGAGGTGTTTTCCTTATGGCAGAAGTCACTAGACCTACTGCTTTGTTTCCTAAGCAGGCCCCACACACATCTTAACTCTGCAGAAGGCAAAGTTTGACTAGACTTCCATGCACACAAAAAAATGAATTTCTTGACAGAAGAATCCAGAATTTACCGGATGTGTTGAAACGTACATATTTTTCTTCTTCAAAGTGCATACGGAGATTTAGCTAATGAGGGGGTACTATATCTTCTGTTGGAGTGCTAAGGCAGGCAAATTCTGAGTTCTTCAGCCATCCTCAGTTAAAACATTTCAGTTTTGCTGGCAGTAGTGTCTTCTTATGTTTGATGCATGGTAAGTAGTATACGGGATGTCAGACTGATCTACCACCAATATAGCAAGGCTTTAGAGTACTGTTTTTTCCCCCTAAAATCTCAATAGGTTATTTATGTTAAAAAGAGTAAAATATAAGACATTTTCTCCTATTATAGTCTCTTACAGTATTCTAATAGAGGCTATTATGTAGATGCTGTGCTTGTATGTCAACTGGGAGAGCTCTTGATATTCTTGTCTCTCCTTCAACAGCTGAAGGAGATTGAGAGCATTCAGAACTGATTCAAGAGAATCCTGAGGGGTTAGGATGAGGAGTCCTGAGTTGTTTATTTATATACTAGAAATTCTATAAACTGACACTGAACCCAGTCAAATCTCTTGTGGAGGAGGTCAGAGCGATCAAAGCGTCTTTCTGAGTGTCAAGATGCAAAGTGAGAGATTGTTTAACTCATTGCTATATCTGTCTTTCTTTTAGCCATATATCCTCATACACAACATTTAGACTTCATAGTACTGATTGCAATCTGTGTCACAACTTCTCAAAATAATTACACAACTTAGATGACACCATAAGAAAGCATTATAATTCCAGTATGATTTGCATTTTTGAGATAGAAAAAAGACGGAACGTAAGATCTGTGTTCTGACCAGAGAAAATTAAACTTAAATACTATCACAGATTATACAGATTTATGGAAATATTAATGGCATACAACACAGTAAACTCCCCTTCTGCTTAAACAATTTAAAGCTGTCATCCACATTCTGTGAAAAGTGATACTCAGAAATATCTGAGCATATTTGAAATAGCATGTGAAAATCTTGATTACAACATTTCCAGTGACTGCTGTGACATTCAATAGAGAGAAAAATTCTTGTCATGCAGTCTCCCTGGTCCACTTGACAAAAAACCCACAGTTTTCTAGAGTCTGGCCCAGTTGTGTTCTGTTCACAGTAAAGATGATCTCTAGCATTAACAAGGACTTGCTTTTCAGCTTGAAAAATTATATGAAAAGAAGCAGACTACACTAAATTTTCTGGAAGTGATCAACTAAGGACCATAAGCTGCAACATGTTTTAACAGAAATAAAAAATCTCTGACTTTGAAATAATTGTTATGGAACAGTTTTAGAAAGTGTGTAATTTTTGACACGTTTTTATCCTTGTCTATTTACACAGTATCTTATAGTCAAGTTACAATATCCTCACTTGCATTTACAACTGAGGCAAAACTATCTTAAAACTGTAAGACAGTGAGAGAAGCAGACTTCAGGGTTGCCATCTGGATTGCCCTATTGCATGATGAATCCATTCCTGAAAACACCTCATAACATATGCTGTAGTTCTCTAGAGAGGCCTCAGGAGATAAAATTCTCGTGGGAAGAATGCTTGTTAAGAATAAAGGGCAAGCATGCTAACTTCCTACTTGAATAAATATCAACATAGCAATTTAGTAACCAGAGCTCCATAGTAACTGTAAGTAGTTCCCTCTCATTCTGCCATTAATTCCTTTCCGTCATGATAGTTTTCAAGGAGTAGTTTGAAAATCAATCAGACAAGCTCAAGGACAGAAATCAGCTGATCAAGAAATATGAAATAAAAATGAAGACTGATGAGATGTAAAAGGATATGCATGCACTCCAGAGAGAGATAATGCTCAGGCGTCTGTTCAAGTCTGAACCAGCAGGCTATTCCTAAGCTTCTTCACAAAGAAAAGATTAAGATAAATGTGTGGAGACATTTTTAAAACTCTTGTCTTCTTTTATTATGTTTTCTTCCAGCTGGTAAGAGAAAAATATAATTTGGTGATGAGGCAATGTTCATCGTGCTTTTATCACTGCTTACAAGGAAATGGAAAAATAGTTGATACTAAATGCTTTGACAGCTGAAACCAGCACAAGGGCTTGACTTAGGAGAAGAAGGATAGCATAATTCTGCTGAAGGGATGAAAAAGCAGGAAGTCCTAACACAGAGAATGTGGTACAAGAAAAGGTGAATCAAGCCTTTTAAAATGATAATCCATGGCTCAATATCAGCAATTAGGGCAGTGAGCACAGTTTTATGTATATTTACACAATATTCACTGAGACTCCAGACAGCTCAGTATAAGTAGCGTAAGAGCTCATTAGTGGACCATTTTGTCCAGGGTACTTCATCTGCTTCACAGCTGATCGGTAAAGGTGAAGCATCATCCTAAGGAAGGTATATCTCTCCCTTTTATGAAGATAAATCACTCAAGAGTAAACTGCTTTATGATAGACAGACATATTGACAGCAAACAGACCTTACTACACAGAGAAATACTTCAATGTTCAGGGAATAACTTGAAATCCAGTAAATTGGGTGGAAAATTATTGGATAACAACATTTAAGGGGTTTAGCCTCCATATTTTTTTTTCCAGAAAAGATTCATGAAGACATGGATGTTTAAAATCATACATAAGAGAAAATTATAATACAATCATGAGGAAAGCCAGATGAAGGTTAATTTTTAAATTCCTTAATTGGAAGACCTATGTAAATCAAATATATTTGGCATTTTTAATATTATGAAAGAGATTTTCTTCATATTGCCTATGCAGAATGCAAAGTATCCTCCAGTTACCAACACATCACATTTTGCAGAGACCAAAAACCAGAAACAGCTGTTTCATATACACAGACTAATGAAAGTGAAGGGACAATATGTGTCTACGAAGTTGGCATACAACACTGTAAGAAATAGAGTGTTTCTTAAAAATGAAACAATGGTTTGCGCTAACAGACAGAAGTGAAAAGAAATTCCGCTAATCAGGATTTTTCATTATACAGATCAGAAAATGTTATGTACTTGACAGAACACCAAAAAGGATTTGATGCATTTTACTCCAGTTTTTGTTTTCCTTCAATCACATGTAAACTGTGAATTTAACTGTGATTCTAAGTGAAAAAAAAAAACAAACAAAAACACCAACAAGTAAAGGCAGAGGTAAAAAAGGGAAGATATTGGAATTGGAATGCAACAAGACATCAGATGACATAAGACACTGCTAGCAGTGACACAAAGACATTGCTAGCTAGCATCAGAAACTGATCTATTATGGTTGCCACAAGAGAGAAAAAAAAAAGCTATATGACTTTCTCAGTTCACAGAAGAGTAATAGGCTTAGTGTCAAGCAGACTGAGTTTATCTGTCAGTCATCAGCCTGTAGGACAAAGAAAGGCACTTTCAGAGACTAACCACCTTAACTACTTAGATTCAACAATCACAACAAGCAAGCTTAAGATGTTTTCATATATATGGAGAAAACACAGTCTGTTAGAATTCCACACAAAAAATAATAATTAAAGAAAACACTGTGTGCAACACTTATGTACATTCACAATGCAAAATCTGTAATGTCTACATAAATAGATGACTCATCGTTTTGGGGGGGGGGGCGGACTACAAGAGGAAAATTACATAGAAAAGCCCTCCAGCTAACGAATAAATCTCTCTCCTAGCTTTTTGTCTTGTTGAGTATGCAAAGATTCTAGCTCTTTATATCTGGCTCTCAAATGGGAAGGAAAATCCAATGCTCTTTCAAATAAAGGAAAAGACTAATAAAGATCTATATTACATTTTTTCCCCATTTATGCCCCGTATGTTACTCTATAACAGTCTTTTCAGCAATTTAGTCTTAAAGACTCTTGAACCTTTTACTAATTTCTTCCTCTTTCCTTAAATAGGACCACACCACTTATTAATGGGTGAAATCCAAGTACCACAACAGAACTGTACTTTCCATTTTCAATGTACTGAGATCTTACATTCCAACACTGTTTGGAAGACACAGTAAAACAATAAAATCACGAAACATTTGACACAAAAATGGGAGGTTTAAATCTAAAAATAAATATTCTTCACTGAGTATTCTGATGAGCTGTAATTATGAAACACCATATCATAAAAGACATGCTAAGTACTGCTCCAAACATAGATACACCTTATTATGAAACACATAATAACTATTATGAAACACTAGTAGTTAAACATTCATTATGGAAGGATTGTTGTGAAATAGACATCTTCTTAATAAGACACTCTAGGTGGAACCTATTAATTTAGTGGCATACGGTCCAACAGTTTCACGACACCAGGACTGAAAAATACATCATCAGCTGTGCAATACCTAACTTCTAAACTGTACTGAAAATACATAGGCAGCACTATGCTGCAAAGTCCTCTTCACTGCCATATTTAAGTTAGAAGTTTGTCCCTTTACATGACAGTTACATTTTGTGAATTATATTAGCAAAAGTCTCTTTTACTTTTGAATAATATTCTTTTATCTCTTTGTTATTCAGCGGGAGATTACATTTTTAACTTAGACCTGTTTCCCTATATGAAGTATAGTGTTAGAAAATGCTATCACATACTATTAAGTCATTCTGCATCATGAATAAATTCTGTAGATTTTCTTACATAATCCTAAATCTTTTATTTCTAAGTGTTATCAGTATTTGATTGTACAAGTTAAGAGGTATCAAAAATCTCTAGAACTGAAGGCTGATATAAACTTAGCCACAATAAAGGTGTTTTGTACAACTCTACAAAAGACCAAACTCCTCTGCTCAGTATAAAATGTATTTCATGTTGCCTAACTATGAAGACAATAGGGAATTTATGGTGCTGGTCACAAAGACAGACAAGAGAAAAAAGTTCAGCAATACTGGTCTAATATGTGGTGCTTCTGTTTAAAAATAAACATTCTTTCCAGTTCTGTTAGTGAGATCAAGTGACTGAATAGCTTAATTTAAAAAAGGCTTCAAGAAAACGTATCTTTCCTACAAAATAAGACAAGACACATTTTCAAAGCATAAGAATCAGCCATACAACTACTAACATTACTGGGAGCTGCCTGTCAAAAGCACTACGAATCATGCTGAAAATGTCCTTCAGTGATAACAATAGGGTTAAAATTTTTGGACGTAAACATAAATATTTTAGATGAGGTGTTTCACAAGATAACATTTGTGATTTATGCTCAACTGTACTTTCAGAAGTACCTATATCACAGGAATACCTCAGTAATGAGTTTACTCTCTGGTTATATAGTCTAAAATCTACTGTTCTTTCAAGAAACTTTCAACATAAGTCTGGCTCTTTAAAGCAGACTTTTAAAGAAGGCGCACAAGTGAAGTTACTCATTACAGAGTATGTTTCAGTGTTATCTATATTACTTCAATACCTCGTGTACTTTATGTACAGGTGATCTTGCTAAATTACTTTTAAACCCGTTTCTAAAAATATTACCTCTCCCTTTCATAGATGAATGATACAGCTTCTCCAAAATGAAGTGGATAGTATAAAAGAAAGATGGAGAACCCTGATATCAACTACAGCACACTAGAAAAAGAAAAATATGAAGGTTCTGTTGTGTACCACAGAATGAAATTATAAAAATCTTGGGGCTGAATTGAGATTGCATTATCAACTCAAACATATGCTTCTAAAAACCAAAATATTAAAGGGATAAATGCCAATATAATTTATATGTATTTGATTAAAAAAAATATTTAAAAATTACTACTATGAGGAATCTGCAAAAGAGACTATGTTTATACCCTGGGAATTGCTGATTTACTGTTCTGAATTTTTTTTTTTGCTGTCACAGCAAAAGTCAAAGTTACAACATGTAAGACACTAGTTCTGTGAGCAGCTGGAGTCAGTCCTAATTACTTAACAAAGAAAAGGTAAATATAATGGGATTTTTTGACAGAAGACATTTTCCTGCTTATCTGTGTTGAAGAAAACAGATAAAAAAAGTGAGCCCTATGTATGAAATCAATTTATAATGTAACAATTGTTATAGAGTTCCTTAACTCCAAAGCTCAACTAAACATGCTTCTAAATACATTCCAATGCAGGACTTTAAATTATATGAAGTTCTCTCAAGTGTTTTACCTAGCACACAATTAAAAACTAAAAATTGTTATCCTACTTCTAAGATACTAATCTACATAAAGTAACTTGTTTTGTAACCTGTAGAGTCCCAATTTGGACATCTAAGATTAACATGGGCAGCTAAGTACTCCATTTGAGATTAAGCACCATAGCATCAAATGAAGTCATACTAACAAAATAAAATATGTCAACCCTGTCTTTCTAAACACAGCACAATTGGGAAAAGACATTTCATAAACTTTCTAGTGTCTCTAAATTGGTAAATAAAAGGATAAATCTAGCTAGCATACTCAAGACTTAGTGACATAACAAACTGGAGGCTTAGTATGGCAGTGGAGAAAATTAATAGTGAGAACCCTCCTCATTAATTATTCTTCTGTACATCATGAAGTTAAAATATAAAAGTAAGAAAATTTTTGTGACTTTTGACAATTATTAGTAAAAAAAAAGATGATAACAATTGCCAAAAAAATCACAAAAGTTGACATGTTACCTGGCTATGACAAAGAGCACACAACTGACACCCAAGTAAGCCAGCAGAATATACATCCAGATATCAGGGGAGAGAGGATTCAGGAAGGAGAAGACGCCCGGGTTTGTACCATTGGGCTTGCGGTACAAAATACTTATTCCAAGAGTCATAAAGGGCTTGGAAAAGTCGATGACCTTCTCTCGAACATAGGTAATTGCCAATGGCGCAACCGCAAGGTCAGCTTTCTGTTAACAGAAATACAAAAAGAGAAAAAAGCCATAAGTCAGAAGAAACAGGTTGAAGCAGACAGTCAGATTAGGCAAAACACAAAATTTACATGGAGGAGGTTTGTTCTTGTACTAGGTAGGCTGAAATTTAAAACTCTTATCCCTATAAGTAAGTAAACAGATTTACTCTACTTCCTGTTTGCTAAACTGACATAACTGCATTTAGAGAAAATTGAAAGTGTTATTACAGGGATAGAAGCAAAGAAAAATATTGCATCTTGCAGAAAGCATGAACATCCATTATCACATCTTTCAAAATTGTACGTATCAATGTATGCCTTCTCTTTGTTACTCCTTCACTGTGCTCTTTAGAAGCTAATATATTTGTGAAGCAGATGTGAATATGCTGGTAAAACTGTGCGGAAAGGGCCATGAAGCGGTTTTGCTTATTTTCGCATAAAAGTATTGATACAAAATGAAGAACATTTTAAAATGGGGAGTGCTACATCTGAAATGTTGCTACAGAGAGTAAGTTCTAACAAAATACAACTGGTTTTACTAGTTTTCAGAAATTGCTATGAAACTTGCAGATAACTAACCCTTGATCAATTGCAGCATTTAAAACCAAATCATAGAATAGAATATATTTTGTCAATTTACATTTAGCTTCAGTTATTGTGACAGTAACTTATAGGAGATTAGTAAATGTTCTATATGATTTTTTATTCAAAACTTAATGGAAAACAGTCACAAGAAATCTATAGCATCTACTTCTAATCTCAGTCCACAGCTCTTGTAAGACTACTGTGCATGTGTGTATGTGTACGTGTGTGTGCATGTACATGTACACGTATGAAAGACGGAAGTTCAGAGTAAGAAGTTACACAATGCAAGACTTGGCAAGCTGAAAACTAAGAGTTCCCTGTAAATTATACATAAATATAGGTATGTAATGACAGAAATTATATAGCTACTGTGAAATACTGTTATCCACGGAACATAGCTGCATATAATACCATTTTCAGAAAGCCTGTTCTACACCAAGATGCAGAGATGTTTCTCCCAATAAAATAATATAAATTCATACATCTATATATTATATTTTGCCTATTTGGTATTGTCTATACTGTGTAAAACTCAAAATCCCACACAATGTTATAGCATTTCAATGTTCCTTTTTTTTGGTTATCTCACCTTTCACAAAGTTCTACTATAGTTTATTGTTGTTACAAGCATTTACCATATAACTAGATCTACTGTAGTACTTCTATGTTACAATGTGAAACTCTGTTGGCACTGTTCATTTAATTCGGTAAGGGTTTACTGATCAAAAACATGACATCAGCTTCATTTTCATCAGTATTGTGAACTTACAGGTATTAATCAGGCCAACAAGGCTTTCTTCACACCAGCTGAGTTTTTATGGATTGCATACTATTGATGGTATTCCAGCTGGTGCAGAAAGAAAACAGTAAAGTAAAAAGCTAAAAATAATTTGGATTAAAAATTATAGGTCAACATGTAGAAGTATGAGAAACATGACAACTGACGCTATTAGTTTGAGAGGTGACTAGCAGTCCTTATCCTAAGAGTCTGAAGACAACTCACTAGAGACTGTCAGAAGACATAGCTGCCAAAAGATCACAGAATGGTGGGGTTTGGAAGGGACCTTCGGAGATCATTTAGTCTAACACCCCTTCCAAAGCAGATTCGCCTAAAGTGGGTTGAACAGGAATGCATTCAGATGGGAATTGAATTTCTTCAGAGAAGAATTAAGTTACTTTGATAGAAATTGTTTTTCATGTTTTTCTACTACCTTTCATGGGATTATAGGACAATCCAGGTGGGAAGAGACATCAGGAAGTCTCTAGTCCAATCTCCTGTTCAAAGCAAGGTCAACTACACGATCAGATCAGATTGCTCTGGGCTTTGCCCAGTCAGTTTTGAAAACCTCCAAGGATGGAGACTATCTCTGGATAACCTCTTCCACTGCGCGACTGTCCACATAGTGAAAAAGTTTCTACAGGCAAGCAGTGGAGCAGGTTGTTTAGAGAGGTTATGCAATTTTTATCCTTGGAGCTTTTCAGTTTATGCCTGCTGTCTTTTGTCTTCCTGCTGGTCACCACTGTGAAGAGCACAGACACATCTTGATAACCTCCTCACAGGTCCTAGAAAGCTGTTCCTAGAAATTGTTACCTTTGCCAAATGTGAGATACTATAAAGTTCAAAACAAGTCCAGACTAGATAGCTCAGTTTAGATGCCATGCCTTCTTATTTGTGGGATCCTGACTTGTGTTATTTAAGATGAATTGCTAATAATATCATACATAGATGAAACTTTAGCAGTTGTTATTTTATTAATGTAATAAAGTAACATATGACAGTCGCTCACGTTACACATTTGCTTCTAACTTCTGAGTTGCTTCTCAATATTTACTGAGCAACAATACTGAGCAACAAAAAGTTACTGAAAGGCAGTTTACTCAGTTTCATTTTACTGACAGTAATATTTCATAGCTGTTTCATTTCTTTAGGCATACTTATGTCAGCATGGCTAATACTTTTCTTGGGAAAGTTTTGTAAAGCAGTGGTAACTTGTGGTTGTGTCAACTACAGGCCCTCAAGTCTTTAAAGGAAGGTCGTGAGCCAGTAACGAGCAAGTTCAACTCCCTAGAGATCTAGATGGCAAAAAAAAAAAAAAAAAGTGAAAGGTTCTGCAGAGGAAATTTGCCTGCTGTCCACTACTACAGAAATAACTCCTACATTAGTTCAACTAGCCAAAAACATTTGGAATCCTTTCTATTGTGGCTTTTAAATAGGATGGACAATATCTTTTGATCAACCTAGCAGTATTTAGAACTGACTTTTGGTATTGTTTTCTGTTTGCTCCTTTATTATTCTCTGAATGCTTAGTCAAGGAAAAATACTACTATTAAAACCATCAGGAATTTACATTATTTCTTTTTATTCAAGTTTAGTAAACCTAGGAAGATTTTCTAGTCTGTTTTCGTTTAGCTATGTCAGCATGGATTAGATTTAATAGCTGAATAGATGTAATATGAGTAGCCATTCAAAATAGTCACAAAGTTTTATCTGATGATTCATAGGACACTGTTTCACTAAAGTATTTTGCACCAACTTTGTTTTAATCAAGTTACACAAATTGTATGCAAGAGCACTAGAGGCAGTGGACACGAAACTGAACTTAGCAAGAAGATGGATGACAATAAGTTACAACAATAAGAAAATTTCAGCCTTAATTCTTATCACTTCACCCCGGCAGAGTTATCTACAAAGGGTTCTTCTAATGGTTAGAAGAGCAAGATTCACAAACCCACAGAAAGGGCAAACTGACAAAGACAATATTTAAAAGACATTGTAGATATTGTGGCTCAGGGTTCAGGAAAGGGAGACTGCCACCTTAATAAACAAACAAACAAACAAATAAATAAATAAAATGTATAAGATCACTTAAATGAATTAAAATGTTACAGTTCTTCTTTACAGTTATCACACTCTTTTTTTTCCAAAATTGTACTTTTGTACCAGAGATCGTTACTAAACCTGAAAGCTACTAGAAACCATGCTCCAGTGCAGCTTCCTGAAGTAAAATACAGAGGTAACATTGATTACATTTTTGTAGCTAGCATTTTTGTCTTTATACTTTCTGGGTTTACTGCAACTCCCTGAAAGTGTTTTTTTCATTGGTAACCAGCTATGTCACCTAGACTTTCAGTTACTGCACACAGGACAAAAATAATTCCATACGTTTTCATTTTGACATAAAATCTGTTCTCAGATATATGGGTTTTTATCAAATTGTTTCAGTGAAATCATTTCATCATGCAATCAAGTTTGACTTGTGTCAAATTTGACTTGGTCCCACTTTTCTGTATCATTCTCACCTGCAATTTTTTACAAGGGACTCAAAATGATTAATAACATTTTTGCATATCATTTGGATGGGAGTAGATCACTGCAGGATACACTGACTCTTACTGACTAACAATTCTCATTTGACAACTTTTTGAAATTTATCATTTCATCAGCTTAATTAATTAATGGGATAAACCCCATTAAAATAGACAAAATCATCCTCCTGTACACTCATCACCTCCAGGTGAATTTTGATGCAGCCAGCACAAGGAGTAGACTTTATTTTACAAAGAATCCACACACTGACATTCTCAATGAATTGTTAAATTCAAGTGTCTGAGGCTTTAATTAAATTTGATCATAATAATAAAAAATAACAAAAAATGGTCTTTTTAGAAAAACCCATCATATGTGAAATAAAACCGGAAGTGTTTTTATACTGTGTATATTCTCAAAACATTACATATCATGCCGTGGTTTACATGTGCCATAATTATAAAAGAATGGCTAACACAGTACATATTACCCAAAAATATTGTCACAAATCTAAGGAAGAAAAATGTTAGCAGTGTTTTTATGCACTAGATCCTACTTTAGTTCTGTTCTGCCTAGGGTATATGTAAGCTAACTCATTTGAAAAATTTTTTACATTTATTTAAATTCAATAAAACTTATCCAAGCTTTAGGCATTATTTAAATACTGACAATACCAGGATAAACTTATTAACAATCAGCTTTAATAAAAATTAAATGCAAATCCTAAGGATGAAATCTGTGGTGGTTGAGTTAAAATATTTCTGATATAAGATGAAATCTATGAAACACTTAAAAATATCATTACTGTTATAATTTATTCCTTGCATTATATGAAGTTCTGTTTCATTCTGGGGCACAAATAAAGAACATGAACACAAATGTAATAAGAAAAAACAATGATTGGCATGAAAGGCAGATGCAGACATATTCCTAGTGTAACTACTGCCCAACTAGAAAGTGCATAGATAGTTAAGTAACAACATTTACAGATGACTCTAAGTTATTCCAAGTAGAAAGACTACAAAAGAATTGCTTTATGTCAACTTGCACAAAAAGAAGTGGAGGACAGTAAATAAAATGAGCTCAGAACAAGAAACAATGAAACGATTCTTCACATTAAGTAAAATTAAGCAGTAAAACTCCTTGCTTTTGGAGCTTGTGGATGCCAAAACTTTAAACGGTTTCAAATACTTAAAGAAAATTCATTAATACTACTTTATACAAAAAAAAAACAAACAAACAAACAAACAACCTGTCTTACAGTTCAGTAAGACCCTACCCACAACTCACTGCTGATGGGGTAAATATCACTACATTCTGTTTATCTTCATACAATTTTCTTGACGTTTCTCATTGGTTAAGTCAGGATACTGGGCAAAATAAGCTTTTACTATGTACAACCATAAGGAGGAGAGGGGTTGCAAGTGCATGTAGACACAGTTTTGCATCTATAGTTATGTCTCTTACCTACTATTGTAAAACTATGAAGGATCCACTGCAGCTTCGTACAAGGGTGCATTTTGTATTCAGTGAAGTTTCAAATTTCAGTCATACCTTCTCACTTGAACATATTTCTTCATATATTTTGAAAAGAGAGCAATAGCTTACAGAAAAATATGGATTTGTTATGTTCATTTTCAAAAATAGATTTTGCATTCATTTTTACACTGTAATCTATGACAGTTTAGCTGAGCTTTATGCATTAAACGGAGGAGATTACAGACCATGCATGTCTGCACAGCTTGGGGTGTGTTTGAGCTGACACAGAGAGAGAGGATGCAGTGTTCTTTCTGGATCTCAATAAGAAAGGCTTGACAACAAACAGCTTAATAAATTATGTGTTTTAATAACATATAGTTGCTGAATAAATCTCACACCCCTTCTGATGGAGGGAATGCTGCCTATGTGCAGCACTGGACAGATCCCAGATGGATCTTCCCCTGGAATGCTGTGCAGATCCTGTCAGTGGAGAGGGTCCTCCTTCCTCCCATGCCATGACACCTTTTATTTTGTGTAATGAACAGAATCATATATCTTCTCCTGACACGCTGGAGTATTGTCACTGTCATAGCTACAAAGTTCTCAATGCAATGCATCACTGTCAACAAGTTCTTCATACAACTAGAAGAACCCTTATGTTCCCAGGTCCTTGCCCTTATGAGGGACTTTACTACCCCAATATCTGATGGAAGGACAACAGAGCAGTCCACAAGCAATCCAGGAGGTTGCTAGAGTGTAGTGATGATAACTTCCAGACACAAGTAGTGCAG
>NW_009661374.1:131033-137280 GCF_000708025.1 Charadrius vociferus | reverse complement strand
TCAGTTACAAACAAGGATAAATGGATCTGTGAAGACTAACAGTGGTCTTGCCTGCAGTGACCAAGAGATGGAGTTCAGGATCCCAAAGGGAGGCAACATTGAAAAAAGCAGGATTATAATCCTGAACTTCACAAGAATAGACTTTGGCCCTTTCATGGACCTGCTTGGAAGAATCCCATGGGAGACAATCCTGAAGAGAAGAGTGGACTCAGAGAGCTGGTTGATTGTCAAGGATGAGGATAGCCTGCTCCAAGCTCAAAAATCATCAGTTCCCACATTCAGGAAGTCAAGAACAGATGGCAGGAGGCCTGCATGAACAAGGAGCTCCTGACAAAACTTAGACGTAAGAAAGAACACCAGAGGTGGAAGCAGGAACAGGTGACCCAGGAGGAATATAGCAACGCTGTCCAGGCACACAGAGATAGCATTAGGATAGCCAAAGCCCATCTGGACTCATATCTTGTGAGGAACGTCAGGGGCAAGAAGGGCTACTACAAGGACATAAGCACCAAAAGGAAGACTAGAGAAAATGTGGAACTGCTGCTGAATGGGGCAGGGAATGTGCTGATAAAGGACATGGAGAAGACCAAGGTTCTCAATGCATACTTCACCTCAATCTTTACCAGTAAGAAGACTGTTCTTCAGAAATCCCAGGTCTCTGAGAGTACAGAGCAAGTTTGAAGCAAAGAACAGTCAGCCCTCAGTGGAGGAGGATCAGGTGAAGGAACACGTAAACAAACTGCACATATACAAGTCCATGGGACCTGATGGGATGCACCCATGAGTGCTGAGGGAGCTGGCTAATGTCAGCCAATCTCAATTATTTTTCTTAGGTTGTGGAGATCAGGGAGGTTCCTGAGTACTGAAAGAAAACAAATGTCACTTCTGTCTTCAAGACAGGTCATTTGGCCCCACATTAATTTCTGAGAAAGTGATGGAGCAAATACTGAAAGTCATACTAAGGACAAGAAGGTTACTGAACATTATCCACATAGATTTATAAAGGGGTAATCTTGTCTGACCATCCTGGCAGCTTCCTAAAATTAAACGACTGGCTTTGGTGGATGAGTAGGGAGCACTGAATGTTGTTTATCTTGACTTTAACAAGGTTCTCAACACTGTCTTCTATAACAACCTCAGAGACAAGCTGACAAAGAACAGACTAGACAAGTGGATGATGAGGTTAAATGAAAGCTGGCTGAGTTGTTGAACTGAAAGGGCTGTAATTAGTGACACAAAGTCCAGCTGGAGATCAGTCACTAGTGTTGTACACCAGGGGTCAACACCAGCACCAGTAACATATTACATTAATGAGCTGGATGAGGGTACGGAGTACACCTTTAGCAAGTACGCACATTACACAAAACTGGAAGGTGTGGCTGATAGACCAGAGAGTTATGCTGCTATTTAGAAGGACCTCAACAGGCTGGAGAAATAGGCAAACTGGAACTTTAAGTAGTTCAAATAAGGAAAATGATAAATGCTGCACCTGGGAAACATAAACCCAGGCACCAATACCAACACTGACAGGATGGTGACCAGCTGGGCTGCATTAGGCAGAAGCATTGCCAGCAGGCTGAGAGAGGTGATGACCTCTGGTCAGCACTGATGAGACACATCGAGTCCAGATCTAGGCTCTGTGGAACAAGAGAGACAGGGACATACTGGTATGAATCCCGCAAAGGGCTACAGAGAAGATTAAGAGATTGGAGTACCTATCATATGAAGAGAAACTTGAGAGAGCTGGGACTGTTTATCCTTGAGATGAGAAGGCTCAGGGGAATCTGATGAATGAATGTGTGCAAATAACTGAAGGGGGTAGTGGAAGTAAAAAAGGCAGAACCAGACCCTTCTCAGTGGTACACAGTGAAAGAAAAGGTAACAGGCACAAATTAAAATGTAGGAAATTCCATTTAAACATAAAAAGCCCTTTTTATTGTAGGAATGGTCAAACACCGGAGCAGGTTGTCCAGAAAGGTTGTGGAGTCTCCATCCCTAAGGACAGCCAAAACCTGATGTGGGACAGCCCTCAGTGATCTGCTCTAGTTGGCTATGCTTTGAGCAGGGAGTTAGACAAGATGATCAGCTGGGTCAGTTTCAACTTCAACAATTCTTTGATTCTGTAGCATAAGTAATTTCTCTTTCCAATTCTGTACACACACCTCTATAACAAAACTACAGTTTTATTTGTATTCTGGAGCAGACAGAGAAAGAAAGTTTGAAACTAGTGAAACCAGGTTGAGCATATAGTCTCCTAAAACTTTACGTAATATTATTTGTTTCCTATAAGCTACAAGGAGTTAAATAAATAGATAAAATATTTTTTAAAATTACAAAGACAACCAGAAATTTCTCAAATACTATAAAAATTTAAATACTAAAATATGGCATCTGTCTCATTTATCCTTTTTCTATACTACTGGTTTACAGTAGAAAATTAAGAGAAAAGGGAAAATATTCTTGTCTGACAGTTACACTACAGAACAATTTTCTTAAAGACACTTCAAACTGATACATTTACACATTTAAATATAGCAAATAATTCAACAGGATTTCTAGAGATAACATGGTATCAAGTTAGATAGAGAACCACTAAGTCTAGAATTGAAATATGCTATTTCTCAGTCTCACAAGGAACTGTTGGTACAATGGCACTTTTTGGTGGTGCCTGGTTCTAGTTCTCTGATACAGGCACACTGGAGTGACATCTGAAATCATGCTTCCACTGTAATCTAAGCTGCTACTGCTCTTTCAGCAAAACGCTGTCACCTTTATGAAGTTCTCAAATAGCAACAGGGTTAGAATCATAGAATCATTTAGGTTGGAAAGGACCTTTAAGATCATCAAGTCCAACCATTAACCTACCACTGCCAAGTCCACCACTAAACCATGTCCCTCAGCACCACCACTTCTCTGGGCAGCCTGTACCAATGCTCGACAACCCTTTTGGTGAATAAATTTTTCCTTATATCTTAAACACCCCCTGGAGCAACTTGAGGCCAGAGAAGAGCAATGACACTGTCCTTCTATAGAGGCTTTTCCTACCTGACCTGCCTTTCATTTATGATTACACGGTAACAATAATATAAGTGTAGATCTTATGCTAGTTTTGTTTTTCCATTTTGGAATTATGATATATTATAGTAGTTCAATAGCTCTTTTGAGGGACAGAAGGAGCATGATCAAACTAACTTGAAAATCACAGGACATGGAACTGACAGGGCTGAATACTGCACGTGACATTTTGAAATAGCTGAATTATTTTTCTATCCAGGCAAACTAAGTTTAAAAACTAATAACGATAACCAATTACCATGCATTCGAAGAATGACTCGAGGATTTGTATATAACAAGATTTTAGTACATTTTTGAAAAGGCACTTATTCTAGAATAAATGTAGCATTCCTTACAATACCAATCCACATAACAAAAAAAATCTAACAAAGTATATCCACGCAGGTCTTTTACTTTTAAGGAAAAATTCATGTTGCCTCAGACACAACATGGCTTTCTGGTTAACAACCTATTTCCCATACCATAAATAAATATTTTACTTCCAATAAAAGATTATTTTATACACTTCTAAAGAAAAGCAAGCAAAAAAATCTTTCTTCAAACATAATGCTTTCAATTTCTTTAAATTTAACTTTACAACCTTAAAATAAAACTAATAAGATTTTTTTAAATTATATGGGTTTTATATATAAAAACATTATCTGAGTATATCACTTATTTATCCAATATCCTGAGTAAATAAAATCTAGCAAGTACCTATACACTGTTTTACAGTTTCTTCTGGCATTTTATGAGTACCATGCCCCACACATCCACATAAATACATACGTTCATTATTTACAAGCACCGATATGCAATCATCAATATGCATATGGGCATGTGTATATGTTTTTTTTCACAGTAACATACATTCTCAGGAAAAGAAGTTACTCATCTTTGGAAGTTACTGCACATTATTACTAATCAGGGCCTCAGAGATCAGGAAATAGGAGAATAAAAATTGACTGTGGAAACCAATTTCAAGCTATTTTGACAAAGTAACATAATTTTTTTTTCCTAACACTCATTTGGTTCATTTTGGACTTCAGTGAGGCACTGGCAGTTTCTTTTTTCTTTTTTAACTCTGAATGTTCGACTTCTGTATAATTTTCTTAAACAAAGGAATTAACTTCGATGCTGTAAGAATAACAGTTGAGAATTAATACCTTTCAGTTTCCCAAACAGTACGGGTAAAGATGTGTTTTGTGCATCATTCCCAGGGATGCATCTCCTGGCATCAAATCCTGAACCTGTTTTACTAAAATGCTGTTTTGTTGAACGTTGACATACTTCAGGATTTCACAGTCCCTCCTCCCTACTTTCCATGATAAGCAAAAGACAAACTGCAGCATAGAGCTTTTGAAAGTTATTTTTTCACTATTTTTATATCAGTAATGATATTGAGAATTCATTTTGTTGCATTAACTGTGCTTCATGAATACACCTATAGTTGATTTATATAGGTCCCCTGCAAGTCTTTCAAAATCCTTCTGTTACCATTTCCAAATGAAGAAAACTCAAGCAGAGGTTAAGTAACAGCATTTCTTATTAACATGTTCAAAGTGTGCCGTGTTATGAGCTATGAGTAGTATTTACGAACTCCTGATCTACCAAGCATGCAATCAAACTCCTTAATCATTACTTCTGGGAGGAATGATGTTAAAATAAGATCTGAGTAGGCAGAGAGGAGAACTAAGTGAAGACTGGGAAAACTGGTACTGATCAACTTTCCCCGCACAGCTGAATTTATTTTGATATTCACAATGATCAAGTACTGTACGCTGAAGTATAGATACTGTAGAAACAGACTAAATGAACAGATTCATGATAAACTGTTAAAATAACTTGCTGAAAATTTGACATGAAAAACAGAATTGAAAATCACGTTCTTGGAGGAAAAACATATATTTGAATAGAGAAATTGTTTCATCAATTTCCTCCAGGTAATTTAACTTCTATTAAATGGGGCCAACCCCAACGACCAACCTTTTCTCAACCAGAAAAGACAGAATAAAATTGTAGACACATGAATTTACCTAATGAAAGGGGTAAGTCCCAATGGAACTTAACTCTGTTATTAGAGATTTCTAATTTTCACATATATTTCACGTCAGCAGACATATACATAGAAACAATAATCCTCATGCTACTTTCTACCATTCTTCACCATCATTATAGTAACAAAAGTTATTGTAAAGATCAGATAACTGTATGAGGTTATGAAAAGTGTAACATTTATGAATACAGCCCTAGCCCTGAATCCAATCAGTTCCTAATCATTGCTGTAAGCATAGATAATGCTTGAGCTAAAGAGTTATCTTCAATTCTCATTTGAACAGCTTCATGCCGCTGCTTTGATGGGCTATGATTCACTTCACTGGCAATGCAGTGAAAATGAATTCCAATTATTCACTGTACAGTTTTTATCTGTCACTGAAATGTAATCATTTTATATAACCAAGTGCGTTATCCAGGCATGTCCAAATAGCTCATAATTATAAATGGGGATTATACTGGTTAGAATTAAAACATGTTCTGTGTTAACGCTTATATACTAATTCTTTCACCCAGCCTCTAAAATATTTGGTCCCTAACTCACACTTGATTTGGCCCATTACTGGCATTCTTTTGCAAGTGACATCTCGAGGAATATTTGAAATGATTCCCCATCAATACCAGAAACATGTGACCTTGTGACTGGTCAAACCTTAAAAAAAATGGGGAAAAAAAGGGCGAGTGAGAGTGGAAAGTGGACAAACATCCTATTTATGAATGTGGGCAGGCAGGAATATGGTCAAGGCAAGGAACAGAAATTATAAACAGTTTCACACAGCAAAACATATTATTTACCATGAGGGATGCTGGCTACAAAAGTAATTTAGTGTACTTCCTGAATTTCATCTAGACTTTAAATTAAATTCTGAGTTATCTAGCAGAATGTGAAAAGACAGAGTATGGGTGTTGTTCCAAAAAGTAAGTTCAATTCTTGGGCAATTCACTGATAGGATTCAATAAGACGGGTAGAATGAAAAAGAGGAAAAACAGAAATAAAAAAAGAGGAAAGGCTATTTTCACATAGCAACAGAAAAGTGATTTTAAAAGAAAAAGGTTCATAGAATCATAGAATGGTTTAGGTTGGAAAGGACCTTGAAGATCACTGAGTTCCAACCCCCCTGCCATAGGCAGGGGAACC
>NW_009661374.1:108812-130572 GCF_000708025.1 Charadrius vociferus | reverse complement strand
CCAGGTCCTTCTCCTCAGGGCTGCTCTCCAGCCATTCCCTGCCGAGCCTGTATTTGTGCTTGGGATTGCCCCAACCCAGATGTAGGACCTTGCACTTGGCCTTGTTGAACTTCATGAGGTTGGCTTGGGCCCACCTCTCCAGCCTGTCCAGTTCT
Organism: Charadrius vociferus; assembly: GCF_000708025.1. NCBI lineage: Eukaryota > Metazoa > Chordata > Aves > Charadriiformes > Charadriidae > Charadrius > Charadrius vociferus. The sequence goes on along the minus strand of NW_009661374.1, from coordinate 130,417 downwards.
CTCTGGATGGCATCCCTCCCCTCCAGCGTGTCTACCTCGCCAAACAGCTTGGTATCATCGGCAAACCTTCTGAGGATGTGCTCAACCCCACTGTCCATGTCCACGACAAAAGTGTTGAATAGTACAGGTCCCAGTACTGACCCCTGAGGAATGGCACTCATCACTGGTCTCCACTTGGACATCAAGCCGTTGACTGCAACACTTTGAGTGTGACTGTGCAGACAGTTCTTTATCCACTGAGTGGTCCATTTGTCGAATCCATGTCTCTTCAATTTACAGACCAGGATATTGTATGGGACAGTGTCAAACACTTTGCACAAGTCCAGTTAGATGACATTGGTTGATCTTCCCTTGTCTGTAACCCCTTCATAGAAGGCCACCAAATTTGTCAGGCATGACTTGCCCTTGGTGAAGCCATGCTGGCTGTCACCAATCACCTCCTTGTTTTCTATGTGCCTCAGCAGAGTTTCCAGGAGGATGTGCTCCATGATCTTGCCAGGCACAGAGGTGAGACTGACTGGCCTGAAGTTCCCTGGGTCTTCCTTCTTTCCCTTTTTGAAAATAGGGGTTATGTTTCCCCTTTTCCAGTCGTCAGGAACCTCGCCAGACAGCCATGACTTCTCAAATATGATGGCTAGGGGCTTAGCGACTTCATCTGCCAGTTCCCTCAGGACCCGTGGATGTATCTCATCAGGTCCCATGGACTTGTGCACCTTCAGGTTCCTCAGGGGGTCTCGCACTTGATCTTCACCTACAGTGGGCTGTTCTTCACTTTCCCAATCCTTGCCTTTACATTCTGTGTCATGGGTAGTGTGGCTGCAGTCCTTGTCAGTGAAGACTGAGGCAAAAAAGTCGTTGAGGACCTCAGCTCTGTCTCTGTCCTGGGTAACCAGCTCTTGCATTTCCTTCTGGATAGGGCCCACATCTTCCCTAGTCTTTCTTTTCTCGCTGACATACTTAACGAAGAATTTTTTGTTTGTCTGAATGTCCCTGGCCGGATTTAGTTCTATCTGGGCTTTAGCTTGTCTAACCCAATCCCTGGCTGCTCTAACGATTCCTCTGTATTCCTCCCAGGCTACTCGGCCCTGTTTCCACTCCCTATAGGCCTCCTTTTTCCCTTTGGTCATGTCCAGGAGCTCCTTGTTCATCCACGCAAGCCTCCTGGCTTTTCTGCCTGCTTTCCTCTTTGTAGGGATGCATTAGTTCATTAGTAGTAATTAAAATTTTGAAAATTAAAATTAGAAAACCATAATACCCCAATTGTAGAAAACATTGCTTAGGCATATTGTAGTTAAATGAACAGGAAGGCAATATTCACTTACCCTTAGTCTCAAGAAATTTCAGATAAACAGCCCCCTGAGTACAGATCATTAGAAAAATTTCACGCATCTCAAAGCACTTACTGAGAAGACTTCACTGTGAAAGTCTCCTACCACTTCTGGTGTCAAATAACTTGAGAATGTACTTAAAATTTTTCATCCGGTTTCTTTGGGAAACATAGGACATGATCAGCTCAAAAGATCATGTAATAAATAACTTCTATGACTATTAAGAGAAAGTGTAATTATTATTATTCTCTGTGTAATACTAGAAATATTGCTGTACCTTGCTTTACTAAATGCAGATTGTGTGGAAGTTCCTTCCTCTTTGGAAAATAATTGCTCACTCTCAACTGCTTTTTTGTTGGAAACTACATCTTCAGTCTGTCCTGTACTTGAAATCAGTAACACACTCCTTGCCCGCCATTTAATAGGGAATTCTTATATGTGCTTCTGCTATGCTCCTGACTGAATTAATACATATATTTTGCACACTTAACCTAATCTTCTGTCTTAGAATTTCTTTGACATTTTAGATTACTGAGGTTTTTTTTATTTCCCTGGCATTTTTTTGTGGCTTTCCACAACACTTTCTGCTGCACTCCATCTGAGGTTTATTTTCTGCATAACATTTACTCTGAGTTAGGATATGTTTGTACATATTTCCATGGGAATATCACATACAGCCTTTATTAGAGAGTGACTAAGTAGATGTGCAAATTAAGTGCCATCTTGTAAGTGAGTATAGAGACCAATGTTTGCCTATTGGTTTGAAGTAGTAGAAAAGCTGTAGTTGCTAATAATTCTATGGTCAGCTGTAGAAAAGCATTCTCTTTGATCTTTCACCATAAAGCAAACAAAAAAAAAACCAAAAGAGGAACAGTAGATGCACAGTATGGCATATTTTAGTGAATTACATTGATAAATTCAGACATGCAAGATAAGAACGTGCAGAGAGGTTCTGTAAGTCTATGAATATATTCAGTTTACTTCAAGTGAAAAACAGAAGCTCAAGCAACAAAAGAGACATGGTTAGGTGCTTGTTAGGGAGACACCTGCTGCTGCTTATTCAGCTTGGGACAAATGACATTGGAAATAAAAGGTCAGAGCACTTGAAGTTCTGGATTAATGAATTAGCAATTAGACTGAAAGGCACAAAAAGCAGAAGTGATATTTTCTGGCATATTAAAAATTATCATAATAAATTATCCTATAGATGCCAGGAAAAATTTCACACAGAAATGAAATGCTACTTTAGTGTGGAAAATAAAGCATGCAAAAAATAACTGGAATATAATATGAATATTTAAAACAGTAAACATAAACGTGAAAAATATATTACTGGCACATAACAGTTAAAGAATTATGGATACCCTATTGTGACACAGAATAGCTGGAAGGAGTTGGAATACTATTTTCAAATATTAAATACTGTGAATTAGTAGCTTTGTTTAAAGAGAGGGTTGTGTTGGAAAACTGCCAACATAACAAATGTAACTAATAATGATTAGTGGAAATTCAGAGAAGAATGGTTCAGCATAGAACAGTAACGTCTAATCTGCAAGGGAAGGAAATGTATACCAAGGAATAAAAACACACTCAGAACAGATGGCCTTCAAATGGCTAAGGAGATAAATCAGGAAAGACAGAAATTATAAACAAAACATAAGACATCTGAAAATACAAGCAGATAAGGATAAGAAAACTGAAATACAAACAGTAGTATTTTAAAGTTAGAGCTTAGACTCTTCTGTAAGTACTATACACTATGTATTAGATTACAATTCAAGTCTGTAATGCAAAACTGCTTAATGTATCCCACGTAAACTCATACAAGGAAAGGAGTAATTATAAAAAGTGTGAAAGTTTTATAGCTGAACAGGACATTTTGTAATGAAATCTGTAATGAGCAAAGAAGACTTGGAAACTCCAAAATCAAGATAGATTTATGGATTCTGCGGGTGAAAACCATTCAAAGACAAGTAAAATATTACAGCTTCTGCTGATCTGAGTATTTATGTTCCTCTCAATAATACTCATTCAAACTGAAACCCAGCGAGTGGTTTGTGAATGTTCAGAATTTTGTATATGTTATTACACCTTGTATACTGAGCTGAGATTTCCTCAGTGTATTACAGACATAACATTAAAACATTTCCCTGGAATATAATATATTTAGGTTATGTTTTACCTGAAATGTCACAGTTTTCAAAACAAGTTTTTTGTAGCCTTACTTCCTTGAAACCCTCCCTCAGAAGGGGTCCTGAACACTTTCCACCTTCATGTCAAAAATGTAGATGCGAAGTGTTAAGAACCATCATCAGCGGATTGCAAAGAAAGACTCTTAGACAATGGAAAAGTATTGTGACCCAAGCCAAGCAATGAACTCAACGTTCTCAGAACAGCAACTGACCAGAATCCAGTACAAAACCATTCCACCTGCATAGGTTTAGAAAACAATGAAGATTAACACACACCACCAACCACCTGCATGGCACAAGCAGACACTGATCCTGCATGGGATAAGCACACACTTATTACACAAACTGTGGTAACTGATTAGCCTATCCCTTAACACAGATGATTTGGTCGGTTCGCACAACAATATTGTAACATATATAAATCCTGCTTTCCTCAATATCAGGGTCCCCAAGCATTAGGCTGGGCACCGCATACACACTGCTTAAGAAAAAGTCCTTTGTAATTCTATACTTTGTCTGTGTCTCTCTCCTCAGTCAGCGGTAGACTCCTAAGGCACAAATGTAGTTTTGAGTCCAACCAGAAACAGAGATGCACTACTGGGTTTGAGTCCCACCAGAACTCCTGGTGCGTTAGTGGGTTTGAGTTCCACTAGAAGGGAAGTAGATTCGAGTCCCACTGGAATTCCCTTGACATAAATTTATAAATCTATTACATCATCTACTGCACTCGCATGATCACTCACTCCTTCCTATTATTCATTAAAGATCTCTGTAACACTTCTCTTTGCCACCTCGAAGAGCAGTACTTACATTCTCTCTCCTCTTTCTTACATATTTCCCTTTGCCTGTACAGCCTGAATATTCCTTGTCATAAGAAATGAAAAATAACTTTTTGTCTGAGAATATAATTTGTGTTGATGAGTAATGTTGTGCAGTATGTAAACTGTCCCATCAACAGAAATAATATATTTTTCACACACAAAAAAAAACCCCAAAAAACAAAATAGGCCTTATTAAGTCTATTTTTGAATGTGAAACTGAAGCACATGCAAATTGTTAGGTGAGATTTTTTCCTTTTTATGATGAATAGATGTGGTTATACGTCAAGTAAAAATAGAGGAAACCCATGATATTTTATCTAAGAAATGAGTTAATTAATTTAAACCAAGATTTGTAAGATAATTTATCTTATGCTATCATGCTAATAAAAAAAATATTTGATCAAACTATACCACCAGATGAAAAACCAGAGTTCTATCCAGACAGTATAACTGATCTATTTAAAGGTAAAGGAAAATTAGGAAAAAAACCCCACCCCTTGTTATGAAGGCACTGTTAGCAAAATTACTGTTTTCTTTCTTAACGGATAAAGGTTCTCAGACAGCTGTTTTTCACATTATATTTTCTCATGGTAATCCTTATTTTTTCCAGCTCCTAATACAAACATGATAGGTGACAGGGACAATGAAAACAAATAATTGGAAAATAGCATCGTTCTGTGAGAAAATGGCTATGATGATTGCTTGCATAAACAAGGATCAGCAATCTGAAAAGTCTTAGTATAATTTGTTGAAAGTGGAATTTATCTACTCACATTTACTGACAGTAATTAAAAAAAAAAAAAAAAGATTAAAACTCAATGAATACTATAACAAGTGTGGTACAAATATAATTTTGTAAAGACAGATTGTAACCTCACAATTGCTTCAAGCAAAACCTAAGTGTGAGCTAACACCAAAAGGCCAATTCCTGGGCATTTGTTCCAGCCCCTTTTCTGAATTGGACTAGAGTTTGTGACATGATATCCCTATGCCTCTAGTTGTTGTTCCATCAATTAAAGTGTCGCCCATAGGTTTTAGATCTGCTCACCATGTGGCTGTACTGGACAGCTTAAGGAAGCTCACGTGTGGGCTACCAACTTGATCTGTAACAGTTTAAACTCCCATGACAGCCAGTGAAGGTCTAATTAATACAGAAGATGAGCAATTCAGCTGACCAAGTTCTAGAAAAGTGTTTTGTGTTCTCTTACTGTATAAGAGATGCCTCGGATAGCCAACCTGTCCTTGAATGTCCTCTGTCACATCTGCTGCCTTATGTGCTTGACATCATGGAGCATCTAACCTAAATTACTCCACTGGACACAGCTTTACAAGATGTCAAATTTACCTCCCAGTTCTGGTATGATTGTTTTCACTAGGTCTCTACTGGCTGAAACAGAAGCCTACATAGGTAGTGCTTCAACAGGTACCTTTTACCAAAGCATTTGGTTAGGCATTTTAATCTTGAACTTAGTCTCTCTCAGCCTCCCTTCCCCTCTGAGGCACAACATTCTAATCTATGGAATTGTACTCAAGATTAAATTGATGTTATGAAGCCTGATGTAAGATATAAAGTAGGTTCTAAAAATGTGTCTGAAAAAAAGGAGTTCTCATCAAAATTCTCTGTCCTCTTTGAGAACATCTGCAAATGTTAGTACCTTGTTTATGTACAAACACTGAGAATAAAGGTAGTTATTGTCAAAAATTACCTTTCACATCTATTACACACTAGCTGCCCTTGTTTCATAAAACTACCACAGTTTACCCTCTCAAATTCTATGCTTTTCACAGATAAACTTCATTTTTTTTAAAATGAGTCAAAATTAACAAGATCAACATAATGTTAGTTATCTCAGCAAATAATTTAACATGCATTGAAGACAGTCATCAAAATTGTATCCATTTAATATGTTAATGGATGCAAGTCAAAGATACCACTTATCCAAATAAAGAAAATCCACCCAGAATTACCAGGGCTTTACAACAATATTATTTATAGGAAATACATCTTTGTTTTAAAGGAAGATAGAATAGGAATTTTTTTTCTTAGTATTGATGATCAATTGCAAATTTCAATATCAAATTTATTCGTAAAAAAAGGTAAGATCTCTTTTTTAAACTGATTAACATATTGTATTGTACTTAGGCTTTCTACAGTTAGCATATTTGAAGAAAGAGAAGTCCCTCAAAACCAAGAAATATAAAAAACTCAACAGCTTCTATACTTACAATAAAGAAAGCTTTACCACCTCAAGAATGCAGAAACACATTTTTTGTAAAGTCAGACTGTAAGAACTAAACTCAAACTGTTGCCAAATAATATACTGCAATTACATGCACCCAGTTCCCCCTTCTAAGAATGCAAATAAGTATCTTTGTGAAAAACAGAAAACAAAGCAAATTAAGCAGTGCTCTGAGTTTCTTTGGTTTTGGGGTTTTTTTTTTGTTCAGTTTTGGGATTTTTTTGCACAAGTGAATGCATGTTGTACTTTCACAAAAGAACCACACTCATTTTGCACATGCTGGTGGAAAGATATCTTACCTGATGTAGATTCTTTTTCAGACAAGAAAAGTCTTAACATTAGACTCAACTGTATTTTAATATATTGTGAGTAGCATCTGTTTTAAGGAGCTTAAAAATAATACCAAAAGTATGGAGAACTAAGAGAGAATAGCAGCAATATCAAATTAATACTTTCTTCCGCTAACAAAAAACTTTTTTTATTTACTTAAGTAGAGAAAAATGTAAAATATGCATATTATTGCCTGGTATCTCACTGTTGACATGATATAGTAGCAGAGGAAGAATTATTCCTATGATAACTGATAAAAAACTTGTGTTCTAGAATTCTTTTATTTTATTGAAGTCAAAAAGTTCCATGACTACCACAACAAGTCTTCACCCAAGTCTTCAAAAGGAAAGTCACTAAGACTCCAAATTGCCTGGGAGTCAATATATCAACAAACTCAACATCTAATCCTAAAGTTTGAATTTTATCATCATTTCTTTTAATTAAAATGTTGAATAGATTTTTTTTCCCTTCCTCTATAGACTACCAAAACCAGAACAAAAAATTTCAGAAAGAAATTCACTTATCATTAATTGATTGAAAAATACCTGCCAAAAAAATTTCTAATGAAACAATGTTTTTGCAACAGTTACAGACAGTAAATTCCCTTAACTGGGAAAAACAAAATAAAAATAATCTATTTTAGGATTCATTTCAGAGTCAAAGTCTCTGCCGAAATGTGAACAATTGTTATTAACAGTTTCTGCAGAACACAAAAATAAAATATCAAGGAGTTTTAAAGATAATCTCATGATTCAAAGAGGAATAGTGATATGGAAATAAAGCAATTACAACAGTACCGATGCAGCACAGTAAGAGAAAAGCACGCATATAAAATGTTAGGTCGGATCAGTGAGGAACATGGAGTTCAAGAAATAGATTCATTAACTCTTAGAAGACAGAAACAGGGTCGCTGCTGCAGGCAAATGTACAAAAGAAAGATCTGGCCTGAGAACTATTTTACTGTATGGGCAAGAAAAGAAAAGGAAAAAAAAAAAAAAAAAAGGTTGATTTTTCAAGATTTATAGAAGATATGGCAAGATATGAACACAGTCTCTATAGAAAGGGAAATAAAGAGGAGGACATCGAAAATGACTCCCTTATGGTCTTGAACTTTTATAAGAATGTTGGTATTAGGAACAGTGACAAGAATGAAGAAATAAAAAAGACAACTGAAAAATAATGAGATAAGGTTTGGTGCTGTTCAACTGAATTTGACAGCAAGATAGCCAAGATGAGCATTAAGACAAGTCTGAGATGCAGGTTTAGATGAGAAAGATAGGTCAGGGAAAAAAAGTAGATTTTTTGCAGAAATATGAGTTAGAATCCCTTCTGCATTATGATATGTTCCTATGTATTTTTATTTTCTGATATATCATTATGTGATCATGTGGTTAATTTATACCAGGGATTAATGGAAAACATGTTAAAGGAGAAATAACCATTAACAATTTTATGACTGTTATTGTGATTGGAATAAATATTTTAAAAGATTGATATAGAAGAATGTTCTAAACTTAAGGCCTGAGTTTTTGGAGGAAGACGTCTCCAAAAACATTTTAAACGGATTATATAAACATCTGAAACTATTCTATTATTGAGAGAATAGAAAGCCACTACTATTTATATAAATTTAAACATTTTGTGTGTAAGCATTTGTTAGTAAGATATTGATTTTAAAAAATTCAAAAGATACTAAAGTAAAACACAGTTATGTCTAAAGATAATTTAAATTAAGCAGTGCTTTCCAATCGCACAACAGCATAAATTTTAACTTTGTACAAGCTGAAAATCCTACTTTTCTCAGATATGAAGAAATGTTCTCATTTAATCCTCACATATAATAAAAGAATGGTCATGATCTAAAAATTGGACCTTTTCTATAATTATTTATGAATCATAAAAGATCTGCAAGCCTTAAAGTCTACTTGTCATGCATAAGCTTTGTGCTGTAGAAGAATGATTCAGAGAACCAAAAAAAAGGTTATTTTTAATGGTATATAATAATAACAAATTGCTTCCCAGTGGACTTTTCACTTTCATTTATGTCTCTGGAAAATATAAAATAGTAATTTTTGCCAGTTTTAGAACCCACAATAAGTGTGCTTTGAAGTAATTTTGGTGCTGTGAAGTAGAATGTCTAACAGAAAAAAAACCCAACAAAATTATATATTTTTATTTTATCAGTATCTTCTAGCTATGGGGGAACATAATTTACACATTCACACTATATGTCATACAATATAATACAGTGCCATAACAACTTTTAGTACCACAGAACAAACTGAAATCTCCACAATTTATAATTCAGTTCAAAATCAATTCAGCAAATCTATCCTTGAATAAAGTTCTTGAACCAAAGGGAGCAAGTCAGTAGAAAGAATATTTCTTTAAGAAGAATGTACCCGTAAAGGATGGAGATACCTGGATTTTAGCTCTCCCTCCCTCAAATATCTAACACCCTTGTTTTCAATTAACCTGAGAGGAGGGTAAAACATTGAATGAAAAATTATGGCAAAGAAGTCAGACTGCTTAACTGAAGAAATTAAATTTAAAATATTTTCACAGGGATATCTCATCTATATTTGCTGTCCTAGTGAATATTTCTCTTCCATTTTCAGCTATGGACACCACTGTCTTTTCCAACAAGAATTCATTACCAGTCAGTTGTCAATGGGAAGGAATCACTGAACTAATTTTTCACTTTCAGTATTTATCATTTATTCAAAAGGAAAACAGTCGTTGTTTGGAGACCAATATCACAATGATGGCATATGTGAACACTGAGTAAAACAATCGAAGAAAGAAGAAATGTGAGCAAACTGTAGGAAAGGAGACTGAAAATACAGAAAGCCTGATGTAAAGGTTTCATTCTTTGTTCAGTGTAGAATTTCAAGCCTGAGACTGGCATTATATGCTGGGCTCAGTTCAGATGGCATTATTTTCATTTCACTTACATTTTTGAGTCCAAGCATTTATGTAAAGCGACTAAGTACTAAGAGTTTATATAAAAATTTAGATTCTATTTGGTATTTCTTCTCTTTATATAAACTGAGCATCTTTCTTTCTACATACATAATATACAGAAATTATCCATTTTCTTTACACTTGAATTCCAAATGCTACAAACTACTACAGTATCCTTTCTTTCTGAACTTAAGTGGTGGACAGTAAAAGTATAACAAGCAGATAAAAATAAAATATATTCAAAAAATGTAGATGTAAGTACTGTGACAACTTTCAGAACCATCTTTATTCTGTTGTCTATTTACTTTAATTAAAAACTCAGATTGAAAAATGTAGACAGAATCATTTCACCATTCCAAAAAAAAAAGCAATTGAGTTTATTACATTGCTTTATAAAAAAAAAAAAAAAAAAAAAAACAACAACAAAAAAACCCACCACCTTTTTAACAGTTAAAAAATGTTCTCTAAGGGAAAAGAAAGACCAAAAAGGTAAGCTAATGGCCCAAGTGAAGTACTAAGCACATGGAAACATCGGAAGTGGTAACTGTCTAGCTGGAATTCTTCTCTAAATTCTTGTGCATCGGTTCTGAGGTCTGAAGTGTTGCTTGCCAATAAAATGTACCAATAAAAAGCCCAGAAAGCCAACCATATCCTGGGCTGCATCAAAAGAAGCGTGGCCTGCAGGTTGAGGGAGGTGATTCTGCCCCTCTGCTCTGCTCTGGTGAGACCCCACCTGGAGTACTGCATCCAGCTCTGGAGTCCCCAACATAAGAAGGACACAGACCTGTTGGAGCAGGTCCAGAGGAGGGCCACAAAGATGATCCAAGGGCTGGAGCACCTCTACTATGCGGACAGGCTGAGAGAGTTGGGGTTGCTCAGCCTAGAGAAGAGAAGGCTCCAGGAAGACCTTATAGCAGCTTTCCAGTACCTAAAGGGTGCCTACAAGAAAGCTGGAGAGGGGCTCTTTACAAGGGCATGTAGTGACGGGATAAAGCTTAACAGCTTCAAACTGGAAGAGGGGAGATTTAAAATAGATATAAGGAAGAAATTTTTCACAATGTGGGTGGTGAGGCACTGGAACAGATTACCCAGAGAAGTTGTGGAGGCCCCATCCCTGGAAGTGTTTAGGGCCAGGATGGATTGGGCTTTGAGCAACCTGGCCTAGTAGGAGGTGTCCCTGCCCATGGCGGGGGGGTTGGAACTAGTAATTTACCTTCCAACCTAAACTATTTTATAATTCTATAACATGCAGTCATATAAAGGGCACTGATGCATAAATAAATTGCATGTATTCAAATAGATTACAAAAATAATAGATAAAACCAGTGAAAAATTTAAAGGAAAATTTTAACAATTGAGAAGTTGCGAGAGGCTAGCAAAGGTTATGACCCAGGTTAAGAAGTTAGACTACGTCTTCCATGATGCACTAAGCATAGTATTTAAACTTTTTGGACTCCTAAGTAAACATCATTTCAAAAGCCAAAATAAATTTTAATCTGAGTTTCATTACAACACATGTTCTATTCTGTCTAATCAGTAGGAAATGATTGCAAAAGCACTTTACTGCTGCAACTTCTTCAAATGTATTTTATTTCAAGATTATGTTAGTGAAAAGCTTAGAAGGCCATACTAGTGCTTGTTCAAGAAAGCTTTAGGGTTGGATAATAAAAGCATAACAAAATGTGATTTTTCTTTGCTTCTGAAGAATTATATAAGAAATAATTCCACAATATCCATCCCAATCATGGAAAATTAGTTCTGGATTATGATACTACCTAAGAACCATCAAATCTAATAGCTATGCATGCCTATGCATTTATACATGTGTGAAAATATGCGTGTATAGGGCTGGACAGAGAGTCTAGCTAAATATATGTTTGCTTTCTATGTATCTGTACTAGGTGTAATACATACACACATTTAAAGATAATCTAAATATAATACTCCCACACATCCTACTTAAAAGTGTGAAGCTAGGCATAATCAACATCTGTTGCAACAGCCATACCAGATTATTATTTACTAGAAAAACACAAAGATAACAACCCTTCTAGTAAATCTGAATATTTTGATTAGCACATGTTCTGCCCATCTGCTGAAATCTTGAAGAAAATTGAAACAAGATTAGTCAATATTTTTCTTCAAGTTATTCATGTGGTTTCTGCCATGTTTAGGAGGTTTCTCTTGAATTAGCTACAAAATAGTTTCCCTTTTGTCCTATTTTAAATGACAGTGATGTGCAGGAAATGTTTTATCTTGTTCTTTGATCAAATGTTTCTCTATCGAGCAATTTGCCCAAATAAATGCAAAAAGGGACAGAGAGATAATTTTTAAATTGACTAAAATGTTTCTAAGAGACTGAATTCAACTGGCATGACCAACTGAGCATGCTTTGAAGGACCAAAGTAATGCCTGCCTTACTCATTTACAATTGTAGTGGTATTTGTATTAACACACATTGCATTATTTAGCTGCTTTAGTATATGTTGTTTTTTTTCATTTTATTGCTTGCACTTCATTGTGAATGTTTCAAGAAAGATGTTCCTCTTCTTTGTGTACATAAAATAATTTGTGTGTTTACACTACATACACAGAAATTTCTCTGAGACAAAGTCAAAGTTCGGAAGAGTAGGCCTGACCTCTATTGATTAATGAAGACATATGTTTTGTCACAAAACCCCATGTATTTCTCCTCAGAAATAAATACTGAATACTATCTATTCCATATTTTGACTTAGGCATATGCCACAAAAGAGCTAAACCAGTTTGGCAGAAACAAACACTGCCTATAGGCAAAACAGAGATGCAGAGTAGTCTTCGTTTCACAAACATATCCATTACAGAAACCATTGATGTGAACCTACTTGCACTACTTGTTTAAAAATTTGCATTTTCCAAAAACGGTACTATTCAAATAGCATTATCATAAAAGTTTTACAATTTGTATAGACAGAATTGAAATATAAATGAATAGTAGAAAGCTTCCAAAAGTTAACTTACATGATCAATTAGTTCACGAACCATTCCATTCCACTGTCCACTGGCATCTTCCTGGGCTCCGTATTTTCCATCCTCCACCAGTCTAATCTCATAGGAAAATCCAAGGATAGTAGACAGCTCCCTGAGGAGGTCAATGCAATAACCTTCAAATCGATCATTTCCATACAAGGGTTTGTCAGATTTCTTGAACATAACATATGGCTCTTCCTGTAAAAATTAAAAAGACAGAATGGATAATGACTGCCCCCACACCTTTCTTTTCTTTTTAACCTAAACTAGCACACTGTCATGACACCACTCTCTGTACAAAGCACTAAAATGAAAAGTAGAATCCTTTTAGCTTTTGGTTACGTCTGTCTAAAGTCTTTATTTATCTTCAAATCGAAGTTAGTCAGAAGACCTCTTTTCTCATTTTTCTTTGAAAAAAAAAAAAGACCTTGTAAAGACTAGACATATCTTCAAGGAATTCATATAAACACTAAATTTAAATGTGCTCCTTAACAAATTACATTTTAGATTAACATCAAATGCATTGTTTGGATGGACATTGTAAGCCTCTTAAGATGCAGAAACAATGTGTTTTGGCAACTGAAAAAAAAATTAATTAAAACCCCAAACATCAATCAAATGCTGCAAGTATTAGATTTTACACTTTTCTTTACACAACTATTTTAACTGTTTTCTCAATGCTTTGTTAAATAACGTACAGAAAACCCACAGGGGGATGAAAAAGTTAGTAAAATCATCTACTGTTCTGCTGCCTCCAGTTATAGGCTGCCATTTACAAGACTGCAGCAAAACCAGAAAAAAAAGTTAACCCAAAAAGCAAATTCCATGACATACATTCCATGCAAATGGTATTTATTTTCTTTAAATATTTATCTTCTTACATTTAATTTAAACTACAATGTGACCTTTTTGCATAAAGTGATATGCAAACAGAACAGCAGACAAATTAAAATGATTGGCAGAATATTCATAATTATGAGAAGAAACAACATTTAGAAAAATATAGGATTTTTATATCTGTTTCTGTTACCTTCCTCAAATACAAAGCTGAAGGGAATAAGACAAAATACAAATGGTAGAGTTTTCCATTACAATACGGCACCAATATTCAAGTTGTATGTGATAGGTTAAATACACAACTCAGTCTTTGCTCATGTTTTACACAGACATTCTTCATTTTTTACAATAATAAAAAAATAAGCACCAAGTAAGGTAAGACAAATGGTAGTAGATGCAATTACTGCACCAAACACAACTCTCAATGAATAATCAGATAAACTCTCCAGGGTATCTTAACAAAATTCATACAGCCCTAAATCTCCACATCAGCACTCAGCGGGGTTAAAGGCACTTCATTCTACAGGCATCTGACAGCTTTAATAAGGATTTGTCAGCATTCCTGATGTAAACATCTATCTTGAGGCGTCCCGTGATTTAAGCGTTAGAACTTCATAATACTGGAGCTTCAGCATATAAGATTTTACCCAAAATGCAAAGGAGAAAGCAAGGAGATCTCTTGCTCTTAAAAGAAGTGTGTTCAGAATATATTTGTTCCCATATTGCTGCTTACTTTTTTTTTTTTTTCCAAAATAAAACAAACTACTGAATCAAGACTCTTCTGAGATTCTATTTTTATATACTTCTATTGAAATTAATAAAGTTAAGGCCATATTTTTTTTTCAAGTACACCACTGATATTCATGCAATTAACAAGGAATCTAACATGAAATAAATTGTCCAGAGAAACTACTCTACTGTTTTGACAGAAACTTTTTAAACAATAGATAGGCAAATGGCTCCAGGAGAGCTCTTCTAGATATAGTGCTAACATGAACAAGGACCTGACCAAAAGCATGAAAGTTGAAAGTGATTTAAATGACAAGGATCATTGAATAATTCTTGAGAAACAGAGACAGTGACAGAACAAAAACTATGTATGAAACTAGTTGTTAATAAACTCAGACAAATGATATGAAATATCTCATAGAAAACAACTGTAAGGAAAACAGTTTTTCAGGTGAAATGAGAATTCCTTGAAGAAAGCACACTACTGGCCAAGCAGAAGCTACGCTAAGACAAAACACAGAAATTTTAGAAAAAGAAGCAACAAGACCCAAACATAAATTCTTCAGTGAACTGAATCTCAGAAAAGGAAGTGTGGAGGAAGTTAAATGTAACTCAGAATGTGAAGGGCAAACAGAAAAATCAATGAGCAAACATAATATTTTTTCAGGGACAAATGCATAAATGCCAAAGCAAAAAGTACAGTACAATTAGCAATTGATTTTAAGCATAAAAAGCAACGTTATAGTAGCAAGGATTAAAGGCAATTCTAGGAACTAGTTCATCTGTTGGCCAGCAGGAAAAGGAAACCATGAAATGACATTATAAAGGCAATCAAACAGTTTGATGGTTTTCCTCTGCCTGTCTGCTCTGCAAAAGCTAATGTTGATGAGATAATGTACATAACGAACACAAGAAACACATGTAAAAGTGTTTAGACTGAAGTAGGAAAAGACAGCTTCAGTGAGTCCTTGAACTTTAATTATTTTCAGGATGAATTCACAGAAGAACTGTTTTTAACAATTTTAGGTTCACTAGGCATTACCTTCAAGAATTTATGGAGGCTTCAAGTAGACTGTAAAAGGCTTATATTTAAACACTTCCCAATCCAAAAAACTTCACAACTTGGACAAAGGAGGGCTATGAAATTGTAGACTGATCAATTATTTTTAGAAAAACATTATTTTTATCCTAAACAAATTGTAAAAATATTTCATTTGTGGGAACCTAAAGCTAAGAGATTATGCAGAAAGGAAGAAGTTGAGGAAATTCATCATGTCATGTTATGCACAAAGTCACCCTGCTCTTCCTAAAAATATGAAAAAATTTGACTGTCCAGAAATATGCACTTCATTGAAAGAGATTTATTATCAATCTGGAAAGTTATAATAAGTGATAATGCTTTAGAGGCTATGGTTAAATATTTCCTCTTATTCTTGAACAGAAAAGATATTAATTGGGTGTGTATTCACTCTACAATGGGACAGGATCAGAATTCAAAATGGTAAGTTTCAGAAAATAGAAGAGTAGTTAAAAAAAATGGCATTCAAAAGCAATGAATGAATATTTCCACATTTCAGATGAATAATAAATTGCAGAAATTCAGGAGGAAAAGTGTTGATTAGATAGCAACTCTATAAAATTAAGCTTTGGATATTATAGGGGAACAGGTACTAGACTTAACATTATCACACCATTAACTGAGAAAAAAAAAACCAAAACAAAACAAAACAAAAAAAACCTGACCCACTTGGATTTGCTTTGAGTGGGAGTTGGGACTGGAGGACCTACAGTGGTCCCCTCCCATTAAAATTACTCTATCATTTTATATTTTTGACACTATTAATGCTTAACTTGCTGTATTCCATTCAATTTTGAATACTGCCGTTCAGGAGAAACATGAACCAAGGTCTAAAAAACAGGATGAGAAAATACTGAAAGAATATAAGTTGTTCCACTTAAGCAAGAACAGACCGAGAGGGAAGTGATAAAAGTCTTCAACACATATGAAGTTGTGGCAAAAAGGAACTAGAAAAGTTATTTTCTGTAGAGGGGATAGGAATTAGTGACCTTAAACTTTGGCAAAAGAAATAAAGGTTAGAAATTAGGGGACACTTTATAATGGTAACTATTGTTAAATGACACAGTAGGATGTCTAAGAATTTGGACTGTTTTGCAAGAAGAAAAAGTTAAGTTCAATCACCTCTTGCTTAAAAAAAAAAAATAATAAAAAAAGGGCCAAGAAAACAGCTACCTGTGGCAACTGTTTCTTATGTGAAAATAACATTCACCATCAAGGTAGTGAAATCATGACAATTGAAAAATTGTCCATTTCAGCTGTGAGATTTTGTGGTTTTAGAATTTTCCAAAATGTCTGGAACTTTTTTATCAACAGTAATTAGCTCAAATATATTTCACCATATTAAACTTGGATTAAATACTCAATAAAATTGTTTAGCTACACTAAATCCTAAAATTTATTTCTGAAGGTGCAAAAAGACCCAAAACCATATAATTTATATCATTTCAGATATAAAAAAACCTCAGACTTGTGCCTACTCCAAATGCCTACTCAGACATGCCCACTCCAAATTAACTTAGGCTATAGGAAAGGGATTCTACCATGTATTTTTATCAAGTATGCTTGTCCTGATATAAGAGCAACCTAAGGGAGAGTGATTACACTTTGAAAACAACCCTTTTCTTCATCCAAATTAATCTTGCTTCTAGTTTAGCCTATTCTTGACATGTGAAATTTGCCAACTTTGTAGCAAAACTTTGACCCGCTCAGCAGTAAGGAATTACCCAAATTAAATTTATACATATAGAACTACACACAATATGGAAACAAATAGAAAGATAAATGGCATTATGAATAATGAGAAAGATGAAAGGGATGTGGGTAAATAAAGCTTTGATATCATTAGCTTACATTTGAAACTGGGAAGCTAGATAAATCGATGTTTTCTCACAAGATTTAAAACATAGAAGTTTATAAACCTTGTGCAAGAACAGTCTAAATTACATATACTCAAAACGTTCACATATATAATCACACATCTAATTCTACACTTAGTTAATTCATAGTATTCAATGTAAATATTTTTTAGAAAAGGTAAGGAATGGAGAGAGCATCATTTCAATGCCAACATATACTGAGCAACAGTATCCTTACGTATCTGTGCTCAGAAACATGCAGTACACTCCTCTAACTTTCAGTGTATACCTCTATCACCAAACTATAAAATTTAATCTGAAATCAAACACTGGATTTGTTTCAACTGGTTTTATTTCATATTGATAGCTTCTTCTCTGAAGGGAAAGTCTTTACACCACTAATTCCTTTTAAAATAGGGTGGTTTAGAAGAAGAAGAAGAACAAATCCAAACAACTAGAAACTTCAGTTTTTCACTGGAGATAAACTGTAAATATCTCTAGCACTCAGGACAACAGTATAATAAGATAACTCTCTCTGGGGTTTTTTTTAGAAATTTGAGACAGACTGCAAATAAATTCTTTTCAGTGCTAAGCACCCATACCGCATCTGAAGGAGACTGACACATGAACAGTTAGCAGTCTGAAATGTTTGGTTTGGCTAATTAACTCTATGAACATGAGCTTGAGTTATCTAGAGAACGGAATCACTCTTTTACACGTGGGTGGATGCAAATATTCTGTCAATGTAATACAGGTGAGCAATTTGGAAAAAATTAGCACTACAGAGTGGAAAATAATTTTCTTGCATATGCCATCAAGACTATTTTCACTGGTTCTCTCAATAACATTACAGCACCACTATTGTTATGTCTGTTAGATTTCAACATGCGAATATTAAAGAGAGGTCTTCCAAGTATGAGCTGTCTTTATGATTTTCAGCAAATTTCTGCCAAGTTAGCTGGCTTCTTCAAGCTCATCACATGCATGTGTGGTTTATTCAATGACTGTAGAACAAGAACCTATATCATATGTGAGCAGAATACTTTAAGTTTGTTTGGAAAACATCAGTGTATATTATCATAACCACATTTTTAAAAGTTGTTGAAGAAAAAAACCACAAACTAACCAACCACTCACTGTACAGGGGGGTCACTCAACTTGACCAGGTATACCAGCCTACTGAATCTGCCCATGGCTGCTAACATGTGAGGAGCCATCTTTAATGACACAATAAATAGTGCCACAAAAATCAGTATTTGAGTGTCAGAGCAGAAATGATAGGGTATGCAGTATTTATATTCTGTAGCTCTGATATAAGTACCATCTAAATAACATTGGAGGGAAATATACCTTTAAAGCTGTGTATGATCTTATATCCTATTCTTGAAGCTTGACTGTAGCTTGGATGCAATAAGGTGCAATAAGATGTTTGCTTTTCATGTGCAAAAAGTATCATGACTAGTTCTGAAACGGTGGTCATGGTTGTCAATGGTTGTGGGACTTCACTTTTTTTCCTGCCCATGGGGACCTTATGTGGAGTGCAAGTTGGATCTTGCAGAGGAAAGCAGTCTTTTAAAACCACCATGTCAAAGGAAGTAAAAAATGGTATCAACACATTCATCAACAACTGCTTAGCCTAAAACATGACAAAATCCAACACACTTGCAAAGAGATTTCTGAAGAGTAAAGAAAATTTAAAAATATTTTGGAACATTTTTTGTCTAAAAAAAATTCTGTGTGAAGCAACTATATAGCGGAATGGAAACTTTCCTTTCCAGAAATGTTGCCCTATATCCTCGTAGTCTTTAAATTCAGGTGAATGTAACTCTGTGATACCCTGCAGAAGTCTCAAAGATTCAAGAGGAACACAAGAGGATGGGGTTTTATTCTAAGAAATCATTCTGGTCCAGTGAAAGAAGGTAAATGAAAGAGTCAATTCTAGTGACTCAAAAAGCGATATAATACAAAGTGATCTTTTTTCATGAAATGCAGGTTTACACCTAGTTAAAAAGACACCTAATTTATGTGACCTTTGTCTCAGCACAAGGAAAATCAATTATCGGGAAAAGCAGCTAACTAGTACCTAGTTGACTAGAAAGAAATAACTACTTGTTCAGTACAAAACATTATGAGAAGAAAATTAATCAAATCTAGAGAGGATGCAAGGTAGAAAAAAAATATTAAAAACTTACTAATGATAATTGCCAGGATAAAAAAAAAAGAGAAGAATTATTATCATGAAGATAAACCTAGCAGGAAAATACACATTCTCAGAATAGTTGAATTTCTTGTTTCAACCATTAAGACAAGACCAAGTTAGCTGAAATACTTGTATTTCTTGTTCATATGATATATATTAATTGAAGTCTTCTTGGTCAATATTATAAAGGGTAAATTAGAGGATAAGACACCATTTATATGTGTCACTAAGTGGTACTATGCATGACCATGCGACTGAAAGCAAAATCAGACTTTTATAATTACAACAGACATCAATCTGATTGAAATATATAGCAGAATGATACAGTCAATACTAAAATTGCCTAAAATAAATAAAATAAAAATTAAAATACAAATACCAAATCAAAGGTACTGAAAGCACTGTTCATATCAGATTCAAGTGAAAGATAAATAATTACAGAATTACAAGTTAATGTTAATTTAAATAAAATTGTCATAAATTCATTACTTATTTCACATATAAATTGAAAGAAGGCCAAACCTGCCTTGAAGTGAACGTTTGCAAAATAATGAAGCATTTGATAACAAACATAGAAAGGGATCAAGGAAAGTTGTCATAATACATAGAAATTAATCCTTTATCTGTCTTATCTATTTAAGCAATGTTCGACTGCAAAACCCAAGCTTCTTGAATTGATGACATATAAGATTTTGCAGTGAAATTTACACACATTTAAATTAATTAAAACCCGGCTAGCCAAAGTTTAATCCTAATCAAGTAATCCCTTCTGAAAAGCGAAGTTTTAAAACCTTTCTAGCTATCCACTCAGTATATATTTCTGATTCTTTTCAGTACAACTTTTCCTTTTTTAAAACACTCACCCATTTTCTTACATTGACCTGTGAGGAAAAAAAAAAAAATATCTTTTTTTTTCTGATAACACAAATATTGGGTGAACAGTACGTAACAAGGAGGAGATACCATGCAGACAAAGATTTTGGTAAGATGGACTCAAGAAAATAGTGTATAGTTTAACATTTTAAAGGAAAGCTTTGGGAAACAATAATGAAAATCAGTAAGAAATTTACCCTGAGAACACCTGTTAGGGGGTCAGGTCAGCTTGCTACAAAATTTTAAGATCCAGGTCATTTAATGAATCATTAGGCTAAAATATGTTCAATGAAAGCTGATACAGATGCCTGCCCCCAGCCAGATAAGTACTAAAGGTGAGGATGCAGATAAACTAGTAAATGCAAGTAAACATTGTTCTGAGAAAATTTACTGAAAACTATACTAGCTAAAACTACTGCAAATAAATATGTGGTCACAAGAAAGAGTAAAGAAGCAGGTAGATTAAAAATTGTATCT
The DNA here is from genome assembly GCF_000708025.1 of Charadrius vociferus. Classification (NCBI taxonomy): domain Eukaryota; kingdom Metazoa; phylum Chordata; class Aves; order Charadriiformes; family Charadriidae; genus Charadrius; species Charadrius vociferus. Next base: position 109,483 of record NW_009661374.1, on the reverse strand, counting down.
GTAAATAGAAAATAAATTCTTGAAAAGTGTTTAATGAGTAGTGTAAAAAGATTACAGAAGTTTGTTCAAGAATTATATGACCCGCAAGTGACAGATGACTGCTGTTCTCATACAAACTTTCTGTTTACATGTACTGTGGAAGAATAAAGACATTTTGCCTTACTGCTAAGGTGACACCCTCCTGGCTGCATAGTGAACTTCAATCACAGTGATTCTTTTCAGTGACAGTAAGTCAAAATAATCAGATGACGAGAGTCATTTGTCATACACTACCATCAGAGCAGGTAGCACCCTTCTGGATGCAAAAAAGGGGATTACATCAAGGAGTAGAGAGATTATATAAAGCCTTTATTTGATATAAATAGTTTTCTGAAGTCCAAAAATCAAATAAGATAAAAATTGGACAGATTTCAAAAAGAAGCAAGGAGTCAAGTTTCAACTGGATTGTATTAAAGGCTAGATTAAATGATCAAAATGTTTTCTTCCGATTTGATGTGCTAAGCCTCCATGAATGTAAACAATTGGTTTTCTCATAATAACTCTCTAAATTGCATCATTTCGACAAGACACGGCAAGTATACCATCTCCAAATATATTTTTCATTAAGGATGTCAACATAACAGCTTTTCCGTTACACATTTTCATGTATTCTGCTTGCAAAATTTGTCTGT
>NW_009661374.1:106424-108753 GCF_000708025.1 Charadrius vociferus | reverse complement strand
TTATTGTCTTATGTTTCTACACGCTGAATTAATATTGCAGCTTTTCAGACTTGTTTTAGTGTTTAAACAGACACTCGAATGAAAATCCACTTATTCTATGCAAATGTGGGCATGAAAAATATTTACTGATAGAATTTTTTATATTTGGTTGTCTTGATCTATATTTTTTCTTTTCAGATTTGGACAAGAAATACTTGAATTATTCTTATGAGCTTTATTATATTTCAAGTACAAATTATTACCAGAAATGACAACAGTAAATTCCACATTTCAAATTATTCTAATTTCAATTCCTATGGATAGTTATCAAACATGTGGATTGCTCATTAATACTTTCAACATGGACATATGCATTTCTTTAAAGAATCTAGAAATTTCGTGTCACTATCAGTATTGAAAAAAGCAAAACAAAACAACAGAAAAAAGTGTAAGCCCTGATGATGAAAAGAGGAAAACCATCTTCAAAATTTGCCACTCTTAGAACAGGCAATTTTAATCATTAGCTTCTGTTCACCAGGGGTACTGGAGTTAAAAGGCTGCCATATCTAATTAACATTTATGTCAAATGTACGGAATACACAATAGGTTTTCACAGTTGCCAGTCAAAATTCAAGTGGGAGAGGTAAAGCAATCCACAAGTTACAATCAAGCAAAAAAATGTGGTATATTAGACATTTCACTAGTCATTTGAGCCAGGATATATAATGGAAGAAACTAAGGACAGACACAAGAAAACACCAAAGTTGCCTTCCTTCACTATACTATCTATAATGGAAATTAATTATGAATATCCTTATTTTACATCATTTAAGATATTTCCTGAAAGATTCCCTAGTATGACTTTTTTGGTCATGAAAGTTGTAGTCATAACGATGGTGTGATAAATCATGGCCTAAAGAACACAAGCCATAGTTGTTCTTTTCTGCAGTTTCACTCCTCATTTTATCAGGCTCCTAAAAAAAAATTGTTTTCTTTATTCCCCCACAATTTACTCTTAACTTTGGCCAGACTTTAAATTAATTCAGCTGCATCCCAAGATTATGTACTAAGTTTCCATTCCAGTGAAGCAAAATGGATATGAGTGGATGCCAATTTCAAGCAAAACCACTTGACTCAATAAACCACAGAATGTGAAATCATTAAACTGTTGCAACACTATGGACTGTACTAACCTATTTTTCAACTGAACTGAATCATACTCTCTTCATGATATGGGAATAATATCAAACACTGTATTATGTCTTACTATAATGGAAAGCAAAACATTATTTTCTTATGATGTATCTTAAATTTTCAAAAGACTGTGGGGAAAAACAAAACAAAAAAGTAAACCCAAGACACCTAACAAATACTGCAAGCGTTTTTCTAGAGTGATGGCCCTTGGTGTTCATAACTGCAAATCCTGAAGTGGAGTTATAAACTGATCCTTGCCACTATGTAGAAGTAATTGTATTACTAACATTTTACTGGAAGGGAATTGAAGCACTAGAGAATTATTTGAGAGAAGTTGTTTGGGATGATGCTGTAAACTTGGAACCCAAAGAAAGTACTTCTCAGTCATTATGCGGAGATATAAACGTGTGTCCATCCTACCTTGTGCTTGCACCCAGACAGGAGAAAAATAGCTGTATTGACCTTTTTCTACTAAATCAAACTTAACTTGTGCCGATCCCACTGCACTCATTCATATACTACGACTCCCTTCAAACCTCATCATTTTTTTCTAAAACCCATCATTTTTACATTTGAAATATAAACAAGCAGTGTGGCCAAGTATACCTCTGGATACCTTGCAAGTTTGAAGGCTCCAAAGGTTATTAGAAGTATACAGTCATGCGGGATCTCAGGACAAGGGTGACTTCCAACTTAAACTCTTCTGCATTTTGAGCACCATAAACCATAAAGCAAGCTAATTTACCTTTCTCGGTGGAAACATTTCTGAAACACATTAGTTTGCTTTACATTTCTGCTACATCTTCAAGAAATCAGTCAGTTTACAGTCTGTACTGGTGGCTGCAGACAGACAAGTGGAATTGAGACAGGAGGGGAACAAAATTCAGAAAGGAGATGGTGCAGACTCTGGATGTTGAAGTGGGTATGAGAAGTCTGGGAGAGGCTTAAGGCACACACTGATCATGACAGGAAAGTATATAAAAAGGGGATAAGAAAAGTACTAAAACTGGAAATAAGAAGTGTATATTCCTTTATCTTCCAAAGAAAATAATTACACATCTGAGTAAACTGAAAATAGAAAAACACCGTTTACAGTTTTTCTGCTGGACAAAACCAGATTCAACTATTTCATGGCAGTACACAAAATTCAAATAGA
>NW_009661374.1:102502-106365 GCF_000708025.1 Charadrius vociferus | reverse complement strand
TATTAATATCTCAAAATTTAGGTATTGCTTTAATCATTCCAGAATGATATAACAGTAATTACGAGAAAATGCCTGCATTGGATATCTTTCCTCAAAATATACCATAAAAATGTAAATGAAAATGATTACAAATCCACAATTCTGTGTACAATAGATGAGTGACCCATCGTTATAAAGACAAAAGGTAAAGTTATTCTTTTATATATATTCATTTAAAGTTTGGTCATTAAAAACTCATGCCTTAAATATCCTTTGGGTCCAAAAGAAAAGGAGAGAAAGAACATAAAATGAAAAATGACGTACCTAAAAAAAAATCAAAGATGTTAAAATCTTGGGCTTTGCTTGATTTTGTATCTTTTATTTTGAAAATGAGATGACTTTTATATAACATCAGATTTCTACCCATTTGAAAAAGCAGCATTTATAAATAAAATACAGTATGGGAGTATTACATTTTGAACTAAATAAATTTGTTTTCAAAAACCGTCATAACTATTTCTTATTCTAAAATAGTCGAAGATTTTTTTTTCAGGGAAATATAGTAAAAAAAAAAAGTAATTTTACATTTAAAAAGTGAAGTATCAAAAAACTGTTAAATTTGAGGTTATCACACACCTTTTGTAACTTTCACACATTTCTTGAAAAAATTAAACTTGACAGCTGTGAACTTTTCAGAGTTTTGATGTAAGCAGATACAGAAAAGTATATAAAAGCTCTAAGGGGAAGGAAAGGAGCATCCATTTCAGCAGAACAGGACAAATGAACCTGTATGATAAGATGTACAGGCTGGTATGCAATTTAACATAAATAAACAAATACCATGCACATACATTTATAAATATGAAAATTGAATTCCATAGTTAAAAAGCTTCCAAAATAAAAGTAGAATATGTACAAGAACAAAAATATTTAGATACTTATATATGAAATCTAAATGGAAAAGAAAACAGAGTCCTGATAGCTGGCATACCAAAATTAATTTAGGAGAATCAAATTATGAGAAAACCTTATTAATGAACTTGAAAGGGTTTGGGTTTTGGGGTTTTTTGTTTTTTGTTTTTTTAAATGCAGAATATTCAGAATGTAGAGTTTAAATTGTAAAAGAAATTCTGAAGTTCCAATGCAGATGGCATTAAAATAAAATAAAGCAATAATGTCAAAAAGATTGAGATATTCAAAGCTATACTTATAAAAGATAAAACCAGCATATTAGTATTACTATTATTTTTCAACCGTTTCCCCCACTAAAAAGCTGACCATCACTCCATCAGACATGTTCAGCTGGTACTTTGGGCTGCTATGGAACCAGAACTTGGGAACCAGACATGCTTCTGCACCAAAACTACATACCATCAGACTTCTCAGAAGTGATGAACTCCTGGGAACCATGACCCCTTTTCATAATAGAGCTACTGAATTGCTCGTAAACCAAGGAATCATCTGTCAGATTGTTACCTATAGCATGTATTATGTAGAATTCAAGACAAAAAAGACCGCATAGTCAGTCCATCCTTCCTTGTAGTAGATGAATTTATGAATTGTAGTTTATTTATCATTATTTTGCCTATTATTTTCATCTTCAGTAGACTCAGCCACCATTGAAAAAGTAGAGTATACTTACAGTTGTAAAGATCTTAATGATTACAATATAAAGGAGGAAAAAGATATCATTCAGAATTTCAGAAGACAGAATTAAGAATAAAAGACAGACCAGTATCTTTAAAAGAAAAGTGAACTTCAAAGTAAACTACAGAGAAAACTGATCAAGACTCCATAACTGGTAGTATACCATGGACTATCATAGAGAATTTTTAAAGTGAAATAAGGACATAGAAAAATCACATGAACAGCTTAAATGAGAGAAATGCCTTTTTGTAAAGCAGTATTTCCCAGACCGAAAAAAAGGAGAGAAAAGGAAAGTGATGAAGAAGGAAATATGTTTCTAGGAGCCGTAGTATTTTATATAGTTCCCTTGCATTGCTACAAAATGAATATTCAGTAATATGCTTTCTGTCCAACACAAAAAGATAGAGCTACAAAAGTAAGCTAGTACATGTGCTTTCTGCACCAGAACAATATTCTGTTCATTTCATTATTGTGCGTACCTCTCTTATAATGTCTTGATAGCTGAGAAGAATGATTGCAATTACCAAAACTTTCACTGAACAATAACTGAAGTATAAAAGGCAGTTACAAGTGAGCAACATGTAACACCAATTTAAAGTCCTCATATTTATTTTATTTATTATTTTATTTAGGTATGTGCAGAGCCCAGTCAAAAGTTGTCATACTTATAACACCACTAGTCAAAAGTTATCCCTGAAGAGAAAGGGTATCCTTGATTACTGCAACAGCTGCTCTCATAAATCTCAGGAATCTACTTTCATGAGCTTTACCAGGCCAAAATCAGTGCTTATTCATAGCGCTGGTATTTACATTTGTGCAGCTTAGCTTTTCTTGAGATCATTATTTCAAACAAAATCATGCAAGTGTAAGTATCACTGTGCAAAATCAATACGATATGTAGAGTATATGAACCCAAACCTAATCAATAGATAGATGTTAAAACATAAATAAACTTGAAACACCCTAAGTTATTGAGTGTTTCTTATGCAATCTTGAAGCAATTGATCCTTGTCCTAGTATTGTTATCACTGATCTCGAATCAAGTATACAATGATTGCTAACAAAGCGTGCAGACGATGTACTGAAGGGAATGGGTCACTAATAGAGATAGGACTTTATTCAGGAAAGCCGTAATTCTAGAAAGCAATTAGCAAAAATGTAAAACATTGTTATGTATCAGTGAAACACTTAAAGAAAAATCCTAGGCAGGATATCTGGATACAATGTAATGATTACAATTGGAACCCCCCCTGGAGTATAGGGGGGTCAACTGGAATTACGAATTTTACTTGATAATGCAGTAGTTCTTATATATACAAAAAAGGCTAATAGTTAGAAAGCATGCTTTTACTTTAAGAGACTATAAGACGTTCATGTACATTTTATTAAAAAAACAAAACAAAACAAAACAAAACAAACAAGATATTATATGTTTATAAACTGTAATTAATGATACAAGAGAAAGTTGTGGTAAAACTTTGCTAGTCTTAGCATAACAAGAACTTATGTCTGAAAGTGAGTCAGCCATGTTCCAATTATATGTTATATCAGGTATGCATTTTTCAATTCATGGAATAAATGAAACAAAGGATTTCAGAAGGCTTTCTATAATTTACAAATCTTCAAATAAAAACAGACCTTATAAGTAACCAAAAAGTTCCCCACTGGATGAAATTATATGGCTTATGTTACACAAAAGGTTAGAAAGCGCATTGGCATTTGTATCTATGCACCTATGAAAATTCATTCTAGCTTGAAATGTCAAAATATATGTTCGTAGGTAAAAGTTTCTTATTAAAGAATAAAACTTGGGAAGCAAATTATTTTTTTGATATCTGCAAATTCATGACAATAGTAGCATGAGAAAAACACACCGCACACTTCTGGAAAATTTTTCATTTGTGTTGAAATTGAAATTACTATTTCAAAACTATAATATGAACTTTTATTTTTACATAAGTAAATATATTTAATTACAAGTAAAAAATATGTCATTCACCACTGTATTTGTCAACAATGGCAATGAAAAAGAAGTTACTTTCAATCTAGTTCAAATGATATTTCAATTAATTTCTGCATGATTAAAAATTTCAACTTAATAATCAAGTAATAACAATGATTTAAAAAAATATGAAATACTTAGTACTTTCCTTAGAGGTAGTATCATGGTGTTAGATTGGTGAATGAAAGCAATAAATTTAGCTGGCTAAAATCACCAGGCTAATAGCCACACCACC
>NW_009661374.1:94608-102467 GCF_000708025.1 Charadrius vociferus | reverse complement strand
CATAGCTTTCTGAAAGAACCAAACATTTTAGTCAATAATAAGGAAAGTGAAATTACTAATCAACTGACATAACTCTAAAATTAGGATAACTTATTTACAATTCAGATAAGAGCAAATATCCATGACTAGCTTAACAACTGGAGTTCATTCACGACACAGTAAATGTTATATAACTGTACTGTATTCTACAGACTGTTTTTACTGTTGTAATTAGTATAGTATATTGTATTAGCTTTCCTGTACAACTGTATTTCTGGAAATGCAAATATAATTGCTTACCAAGATGGTGGTAACAATTAAAGAGCGATTGGACAGGGAATCTGTGATGTTTGCTGGTTTTCCTTTCTGATTCTCTGTCATGTTAAGGCCACTCAATGGATCCCAAGTTCCAACCTATAAAACAGTAAATTACTGTGTAAATTGTCCATTAGTTACATTTCAGCATCTAGAGAAGAACACTGTAAGGAAAAACAGACTGCTACGGGAGGAAAAAAAAAAAAAAAAAAGATTGCTAATATTTATTATTAAACCCTGTTCTATTATTCTCTGTCATTGCATTCAAAGTCTGCTTGTTTAAAATATGATTCACAATACCTCAAAGTGTGTTATGTGAACTGTGACTCTGAGTGGGTAAATGATGCACAGAATGTCTGAAGCTACTCTGAATACTTAATTTTCCATTTAACTTTCATTCTTCAAGATAAACCGTATCTGAAGATAAGTTAATAGTTAGGTGGAAACTCATTTGCAGAGCAGAGAGCATTGTCTCTACAGAAGGATTTACCATTTTCTGTGATCAGAGAGAACAGCAGAGCAAAAAGATGTTTTGGGGAAAATGTAATGGAGAAGACTGAAAGTAGTTTAAGTGTAATAACTTAACTGATTTACAGATAAATGTTCAGTACGTAGCCCTTTTGTCACATTATACTTTGAAATTCTTATTCCAGTAAAGTCAACAGGAGTTTTGTCTAAGTAAGAGGGCCCAGGGTTATACTTTAAGGTTCAAGGACAGTCTCACACACTAATTAGTAAGTAATGGGGCACATGATTACATCATTTATCTGCAATTTCATCCCTACAGAACTAAAATGGGTAAGCAGTAAACACAACAATCTATTTTTAGACATCAGAATGTGTGCCTTACTCCATTGTCCAAACCAACATCACAAATGTTTGTGTTTAGAAAGTATTTTAAATATCATATGAAATACTGAGCAATAACTATAATAAAAGGTAAAGATATTCTAAAACTATATCTAGACAGTAATTGGACTTGATGATCTTAAATGTTCCTTCCAACCTCAGCAATTCTATGATTCTATAATTTAAAAATTCTGTGAGGTTTGATTGTGAATATATGTATATGTATGTATGTATAGCTGTATACAGAAACACACACAATTATTTTTTAAAAAATCTTTCAAACCAATTCCTGAGAAACTGTTCATAGAGTTTTGAGTGATTTATTGCAGTATAGCTGCCAAGTAAGTTCAAGATGCAATTCAGTATGGGTTAAATGGACTTTTATTTCTAAAACCGAGAATACAGCAGAGCATGAATCAGTGGAAGCTGTGACAGAGAAAAGAAAAATTCTTTTTTTCTACGATTTTGTGTTCCATGGAAATCAATATTTTATCTTTCTTCTTTGCATAACAACCAGTTCCAAGAAAGCACTGCTTTAAATGTCTGTGATTCTTGAATTTTGGCCATTCAGTGCCTCATAAACTGACACAAGAATCAAGAAGGGAAGGAAGGGGAACATGTGTGTCTCAGAAACACAATTGGAAAGGAACATCTAACAGATCATTTCAAAGTCTTGAAACCAAAGCTTACTACCAAAAAACTTTTCTTCATTTACCCTTTTAACACTATTTCATTTGGTGACTTGAACGGTTTTTAGGAAACTCAAAATGTTCAGCCTTGCACTTTGGACACAATGAAGAAATTGTAAAAGGATCAAGAACTTTTAGTTGCAATATTCTGTTAATTATGGTAATCATAGTGTTTCCCTTACCTCGAAGAAAGACCAAACTAGGACAGAATAACATGGAGTGACAAAGACTGGAACTTGAGCCTGTCTCTGCTTTTTCTTCCCATAATTGAAGCTGTCCTAATCTCCTCTATGAGGTTCAACTTCAGGTACAAAAGTAGCGCAAAAGTTTCTAAGGGAATGACATCACCTTATTTGGTCAATTTCAAATCCTAAATCCATTAAATCATATACTTTATTCAAGTTCGAGTTCCTAATTCAAATTTATCTTGGCAAAAGCTAACACATTGCTAATTGAAATACTTGCTCCCCTACTTTTTGACATAGCCACAGCCACAAGCAAATGAATGATTATCAACCATTAGAATCTGGGGTTTATCTAACTACATCCATCTAAACTTACAGAAACTATCAACAACATTGCTTTAAAAATAAACTTCAGTCTTGATAAATTATCATATTACTTGTCTAAATGAGGTTAATTGTTCTTGTATTGCAACTTTTGTGAATCAAAAATCTAAAAAATGGAACAGAAGTTGGATGTTCGGAATAAGACATTCTTTGCACTATCTTTATTAATGAGCTCAAACTCAACAATTTATGCCACAGATTCTGATATACCACTGATATGTACAGCTCCCAAATCACACAAACATCTTCTCAAATCTGCTTCTTCTAGAGAAAACTGTGCATAAACAGTGCAGCAAATTCATTCTTTTCTATTTGCTTAAGCACAGTGTTTTAGTTTTAAAGTAGCGTTTTGAACAAAGTAAAATTGCTAATGTGTTTTCACTAGAAAAGTTTAAATGCCAAAATGTAGAAAAAGCAAATCAAGGTACTCTACTACATATAACTGCAGTTCAGACAACTCACAATTTACAATTTACTTCTACTGCATTACATTTATTTCCCACAAACTTTCAAGTTTTCCGAAAAAGTGAAACAAACTGATATTCTAACATACACCTTAGAGACAATGTTCAAACAGCAAATACAGGGAGGCTGTCAAGCCCTTGATCCCCTGTTCTTCCATTCAACTCCCCTACATGAATGGCTAGATTATTCTGGAGTGAGCATGCTGGTCTGAACATGTTAACACTTATCCATAGCACAGGACCCAAACCATGAGCTCCCATGAAGCTGACATTGTGCTCCACATTTAGACAAAGAATCTCTGTGATACAAAGAATTAGCTTAGTCAAAAAACAGCTTATTCAAGTTGAAGCGATTCCAAGAGCTGCTAGAAGACTCATCATCGAGTATCATAGAATATCCTGTAATCTGGCAATTGAGGTGCTCCTCAAGGACATGGAATACAGTTTCCTAGCTACACTTGGACAAATAAAAACTTGCATCGAAGCTTCCATGTATTTAACTACTAGGTAACTATCAGGTTACTGTCATCCTGCAGAAAGTTTGGACAGACATCTCCATTCATTTATTGTTGCTTTGATATACGACAATATTCTCTTTTTAAGTTGGGTTTTTTTCTTATTTTTTTTAATAAAAGTTTCCAGAAAAAAATTCTGAAGTAGATTGCAGTCTCTCAGTTAAACTGCTTCATCTGATCTAAGACAATGGTGGCAATGCAATGTAATTTCATTATATAACTGTACAGAACAAGTCCTAAACCCGTAATCCAAATGAAAAATACATTTGTGATACTGTCAGACATCTTACTAATAGGAAATTAACAGCAAATTCATCTTTTTCCTGTCATTGGAGATTATGACCACTGAGACAGTCATTACTGAAGGGTAAATAAAAAGGAAAACTAGGAAATATGTGCTTAAACTCTGTAGAGTCATCATTTTCTCAAACTCGGCATTTATTAGAAAATTACCTATGTATATGAAGACACTTCCTTTAGGTTTCAATAAGTGGAGTTTCTGGGAGTGTTATGGTGGAGTACTGCAATATGCTTGCCATTTTCTTATATTCTTCCCTAGTTTTCTGCAACTGGTCACTTTCAGATACAAACTACTGGACTAGATGAATTTAGAGATACTTTTCTCATGCACCACAAGAAAAGTTTGCCAACCACCTTTACGCAGGTTCACTCTGAGGTCTCCAAATGGTCAATTAATCCTATACCACTTAAAAAAAACCCTCTTAAATAATTTTCACAATAGTTACTACTCAGTAGTTCAATAGTACCATTTCAAAACTAAATCTCACCAGAAGTGTTTAAAGATAATCAGTGTCATTACTAAAGGACAGAATTCAGTAAATACTGAAAAGAAGTTTGGCAAATGCAGACAAAACTTTAAAATCAATTTGGTTCTTTTGGATTCAAGTATTTTGTTCATTCAGTCTCCAAAAAAAGATTGGTACAATTGTGCTTGTTTCCAAAAATACTAATTTAATTTCACAGTAAAATATAATTGGCATGATTATTGAAGGAACAATACTCTAGAAAAAAAGTACTTACCACATAATAAAAACTAAGTAAAAATATCAGACCTGTTAAATCATAATGAATAATAATTCAAATTCTGAATACTGAAAACTAGTTAATACGTACAATGATTTTTTTTAAAAAACTTAATGGGTTCATACAGTAGAATAATTACAGATAATTATGATACATTCTTGGACCTTTATCTAGGTCGGACAGTGCTGATTACAGTAATCCTTTGCATAAAATTTAAATAGTCTGCTCAACAATCTAGTAGGAATTTGAGAAGAAAGCTATATTGGACTTCAGCTCAAAGTTACTAGTCTCTTCTGGAAATATTAGATGCATTTTTGTGACATTTAGCAATACATTTGGTAGCAGAATGAAGACATAAACCTTCTCAAACCTTCTCAAAATTATCTTCTTTTCAAGATTATTGATCATTAACATAATCCATTTCTGATTTGATCTATGTAGTTAAGCATATATATAATTTGAAATGCATATTCAGATGTGCCAATTTTTATAGGCTGTAGTATAAATTAAGCTTGCATACAAATAAAAAGTTCACAGGTGACTATTTAGACATAGCTATGTAAATTTAACAGTGTTACAAGAAGTGGTAACCACCTCATCCCTTTTTTTTTTTCAAAGACACAGCATGAATCTAATTTATCTCCTACAGCGTGTCTAAAGCATGTTTCCTCTTTAAAATAAAAATGCAAATTGTCATATACTAAAAATCTGCTTCTAGTCATGCCAATCACAATTCAGCAAGTTATTTAAAAAAAAAATAATCGAATTTGTTATTTCTTCTTAGTAAGAACCAGGCTTTCATACAAAGTTACTGCCCTTATCAAGATCAATCCAATATAATTGCTGTGGTTTAACCCTGGCCAGCAATTAAGCAGCACACTACCACTCGCTCACTCCCCCGGCACTGGGACGGGGACGGGGGGCAGAATTGGAAAGGTAAAAGTGAGAAAACCCATGGGTTGAGATAAAAACAGTTTAATAATTAAAAAATACATATATATTGTAAGAGAAAAAACAAACAAACAAATAAAAAACAAAGGGAGAGAAAAATAAAACCCAAGAAAAACAAGTGATGCAAAAGAAAACAATTGCTCACCACCAAACAGCTGATGTCCAGCCAATCCCCAAGCAACAGCAGCCCCCACCAACCTCCACCCTGCAGTTTTATTGCTGAGCACAACGTCATGTGGTCTGGGATATCCTTTTCATCAGTTGGGGTCAGCTGTCCCAGCTGTGTCCCCTCCCAACCTCTTGTGCACCCCCAGTCTACTCACTGGCAGGGCAGTCCATGGAGCGGAAAAGTCCTTGGTGCTGCGTAAGCATTGCTCAGCAATAACTGAGACAGCAGTGTGTTATCAACACTATTCTCAGTAAAAATCCAAAACATACTCCCATACAATCCGCTATGAAGAAATTTAACTCTGTCCCAGCCCAATCCAGTACAATAATTCACAATTGCCCCAAAAATGAAGCATTGCGCTCTCCTGAAACTTAAAACTTTTGATTTTACATACACACTAGAGTAGTTTACTGAGCATCAGTTTCATGAGATTTTATCCACAAAAGATCCATAAATTTAGGTAGCTTTCTTACTTCAGCATGTTTGAGCAAAATAAATTTAACTTTATGAATAAGCAATTATTATTTATTGCTAATTTCCTTCAAAACTCTCCTAAGACAAGCAACTTTTTTTGGCTCTGAGTCAACCAAAACTGTACATACTGCTGACAGTGAAGTGCCACAAGTATTGTATTAGAAAGGATCATTGCCCTTCTGCAGTGGTACCAACTGTCTAACCTTGCAGCCAAAATCAGAGCCGTATTTAGCCCCTGAAGAATTGACAAATGTGTCTACAGTTTAACATCTTTTCTTTATTATATTTTGTAGAGTAGTTAGTAATAGCGGTGATTACATCAAGAAAATAATTATTTATACACCAGTGTGAGTAATATTATTTCTTCCTCTTTATGTATTTCCCATTTGAGAATTGCTTCATTTGTTTTGTGTTCTTCAGAAATACTAACATGCTTGCCTTCTTTGCCAAATATCATGTTAATATCAATATTTCTGGCTTCCATAGAGCTGTTATTTCACTTTCATTTTTCTCTAACTTTTACAAAATCCTCTGTTTATGCCACTTACTTTTTTTCCCCAGGTCATTAATAAAGATCTAAATAAAATAACACCTTACCTTAATATGCTGGACAGTGAATTACAACAAGCAAGATTCCTGAGCAAGATTTCTAGCTGGTTGTTAACATGTCAGTTCAACAAATATGATTCTTCTTAAGTGACAAATTTTCATATCAAAAGTAGTATTAAATTCAGATATTTATTATCTCCCTGAAGTATAAAATAATTTTCCTCATCATGCTGCTTCAGTGTAAATACTGACTGATGGTAATTTAAATGATAATTTGCTTATTATACTGGACTGCCACAGTTTGGGGTTTTCATTATGCTTAACCATAAATAGTTTCAGTGTGTCCAAACTAACTGTCAGCAAATTTTGTTGTGCATTACATAAGCAGTACTCCAATCATCTATTAATTTTATCATTCTCATTTTACAAGAAGCTATCATTTTTGTCAGACATGAATTTTTATTTGGAAACACGTACTTCTTATTGATTGATGATTGATTATCACCTCTCATTCAAGAGTTTCAGGAACAGGTATCATGTAAAAACTGAGATCACACATGGCATCTTTTTTAAATGAATGAATTTTAAATGAATTTTTCTCTTGTCACTAACTTTAGCATTGCACGTAAAATACATAGGTCATTTCCCATTATACAAACCAGGAAATTTATTTATGACTTTTTTTTACAAAATCTAAAAAAAAAAAAAAAATAGGTCTTTTAGAAATACTTCACAGTAACTCTTTTCTCTCCCCTCTGGAGATAATTTTCTCCTCAAGATATCTCATTTTGTCACAAAAGCATTACAGTTTACAACTGTAACTGTTGGGTTGAACTGTTGGTCTTCACATAAGAAATCTTTCCCCCTTGTTTGGAAAGAGGTTAGATAAAATAATAACTATTTACAGTATGGAAACACGACACACATAATATGACACATATAATTCCCATGTCCCCATCTTCTCTCATCTCACAAAACAAATGAACAAATAAATAAATAAATAAATAAATAAAAACTATTCAGGAATTCTAAGTAAATAGAGAGGCTTGGCAGGATGGTGGTTTGGGAAGGACATTGGGAACAAGATAAGCACAAAGATGGGGAAAGGCTCATGAAGAAAGAAGAAAATAGAGAGAAAGGGGATGGAAAGAGCAAAGAGATGAAGAGAAGAGACAGAGATGAAGAGTCCACTTGTGAGTGGACAGGGATTAGATGGAAAGGGAAATGGGCAGGGAGGGGGGAAAGGAGGGAGAGAGGAAAGGGTGAGGGGGGAAAGAGGGAAGGGAGAGAAG
>NW_009661374.1:67536-94596 GCF_000708025.1 Charadrius vociferus | reverse complement strand
AGGGGACAGAGAAAAGGGAGAGGGATTCATCATAGCTTTAACAGAAGGCAATCTTGGGGGAAAAAACCCTTTGAGACAGTTCTTTTTATTTAAAAGGACTGGCTAAAACATACTCTCTTTACTAGGAAGTGTCCTGCTCTAGAGTTTAATGGTTCACCCTGTATTCAAGAATAGGGTCCATATTCTTTCAGAATAATCAAGTTTTCTTCAAAGAAAAACATTTATTTGTCAGCATTGATTTCTCCACTAAGTAAAATGCCCTAAACATTCTAAAGCAATTCAATCTAATGTGCATAGACCTTAACTTTCCTTTTCCTAATCTGATACCACTACACCCTCCAGAAACTGCTCTGCTTTTGCTCATTGGTATCTTTGAATCTGTGTAGCGTTCCTCATCATTCTTTGCTAACACTTTCCTACCTCATGAACTTTTCTAATACATGGTAACTAATTTTTACTGCTCTTTCCAAAGATATTCAGTGCATTTTGGTGAAAAACTAATATTATCACAACCCCTTATTGCATGGCTAAATGAGCCATGAAGGTAACAAAAGTATCTTCCTTTTCTGTGAACCTCTGTATACAGAGCTCAAGCATGTGCTGGTTGTTTTTTAATATCCATATCCTTTTACAAGTATTTCTGATTTCTCTTACATATCTTTCATTATTACTGTTTCCCAAGTTCCTTTTTTCTATTACGTGTTTTAGAGTACTGTATTTCCTGATGACTTTTATTTTCTTCCCATATTTCTGATCTCTTTAGACTTTTTTATTTCTATATTTTCAGTGGAGTACATATGTCCTTACATATTTTCAACTGAGAACTAAATTGACATGCTTTTGCGTTTCTACTTTCATATCAATACTGATGGTGAAATAAAAACAATGTAACACAGATCAAGACGGAAGATATCATTCCTTTAGCCCACTGCACATCTACTGTGCAATATTTTACACCAATGTTCTCTCAGAAAATTTCCAGTCCACATAGAGAATTTTGTAACAAAGCCAACTCTTATTTAATAGCATTGAGACATAGTAGCACATATGTCATTAAAAGACAAATATATTACACAGTCTGTATTTCTTTAATTATTTTGCATTTCTGGCTGAAAATAAATTAAGTACACTGTAAAGATTTTATTTTCCAGAAAACTCACGTTGCTTGATGGTTCTCAAAAGCCATCCAATGTTTCTAAAGTCATCCTAGATTATAGAGCCTTCCTTTCCTCATTTTCAACAGTTATCACTTCAGTGAATCTTCAGCCACTACTGACTTATTTAGCTATTCCCTTGTCATCAATTCTTACATTTCTGTTTCCAGTAAGGAAGACAGGTTGCATTGCACCTATTGTGCTCATACACAAAGCTAATTCGCTTTTCAAACCTAATCACTCCTATATGATTTTTCTTTTTTCCGCTTAAGTTTCCAGAGCTCCTGTCATGGAATACTTCATAGGAGGACTTTTTACTATCAGTGCATTGCTGAATGTTTTAAAATATAGTTTAGTTATTTAATCATGGGTTTGTCACTGGACATTTTCAAAAATGTTATTCCCTATATAAGTGTTTCAAAGCAAGCTCATGGCTTCTGAACTTTTTTAAATCTACCTAGTAAGAGAACATTAATATTCCAAAACAAGTACTGGGGAGAAAGTTTTTGAGAAATATGTTGTCTGTGCTACCTTCTTCATTCAATGATTTATAGAAGAAAGGAAATGCAACTCTGCAGCATGGTGCCTTCCCTTAATTTCTCATTGTATTTGTGGCCACCATATTACCTTGGGGCAATAGCTGATAAAACTTTATCTGAAGATGAAGGAAAACATAGTGGTTAAAGAACACTGAACATCACAACTAAATACAAACTACAAGGCAGATGCAAACTGCAAAACTTTTGTTTGCTGATCACAACAATGTGAGACACTGTAGTTTCCTGCATTGCCTCTCCATGGCAGGGTAGCTGGAGATGAGAGGGAAGATGATCTGATTTCAGATCGTCATGGTCTCATGAAGGCAGGCCAAATATCTGTATGTGGTTTTCAAGGCCTTTAGTTCAAATATAGACAAAACTAAGCTACATAGAAAGGGCATTTCTCAATCCTTTGGTCTTTCACTTCATCTCTGTACAAGAAAAATTCATGTCAGAAGACAGACAAACTTGTAAGGGTATGTATTCTTAATTTTTCAGTACCACTTACAGATAGAAACTTTGCATTCCAAGAAAAGAATCAAATTTCCCTCTTAAAACAAAGAAAAATGCCAAAACAAAGTTATTTTATTTCATTCTGTTAGAGGTAATTCTTCCTGAATTAGTTAGATGCAAAGAAAATGCAAATACACATGCCTACAGGTTCACACATAAGGATTGGCAATAGGATTGGAATCGCAACTAAAACTAAATTCAATATAGATTGATGACAAAGTATATTAATGCATGACTCCAGGTCCAGCTGTTCACTCTTCCCCAGTCTTCTTGAATCTAAGAATGTGGCTAGAAGCACATAGAGTCCACTAACTGTCAGACATCAAGATAACAACTTTTACTAGAAGACTTTGAAACCAGATATCAAATTTAGAACAGGTATATTGTTTCATGTAACACATGAATGTCATTGAAAATGGGTTTAGGATGTGGGGTTTTGTTTGGTTTCCCATCATTTTGGAGGTAAACTTCTTACACACCTTTTCAAGACCTTCTTCCTTGAGGCTGATAACATCTAAATCAAAATCTGTCCTTAAGCCATTGGTTTTGTTGAAAGTTATCCTGCCTGTGAGGCCTTCCCAATGGGCCTATGGAGAAAGAAAAAACAGTTTCTATAAATAAATAGATCTTCCTTTTTTTGCCCAAAAAGAACAAATTTTACTTCTGCCAAAATGGGAACATTAATTATTCGTTTGATCTAAATAATTTACCTTGTGGCTGATTTTTTAAAAAATATTTTGTATTCACTTTTTGCTAATTAAATCAACCTTTCCTCAGTCTTCACAGACAATTTTTTAAACAACTTTCCATGTTAGCCAAAAGACTTTTCTTACTAAATGAGATAAAGGGCTGTTTTGTTTTCATTCCTCCATCATTCACGCACATATTTCCCCTTCTGCTTTCCTACATGCCCCACACACCCCCTCCTGCCCCTCAAGCCTCAATCTCTCTCTTTAATGTTGGATTTCATTTTTCTGTCAGGAATTTTCATTCAAATAGTTTTTCTTTTGCAAGATGCTGAAACCGCACTGAGATAGCAAAAATTGAGGTCACCGAGCCAGTCTTCCAGAGCTTATTCCTTACTTTTAATAAAGTGCAATATCCTCATTTTTTATAACTTAAAGTCTACCGAGTTGTAAAACTATACTAAAGTAGAGAGGGGAATGTGGAAAACGAAATTATCATCCTAAAAGGAACTAATATTAAAACCAGGATTATATTCCATTGCTAATAGTTCTCTTTATCATAGCATTTTGTACATCTAGAATAAGAAATACTGTATTAGGAGTTACTTACAGTAAAAGAGACTTGAATACTCTACAGTATTCACCTTTACGACCTTAAATCTCCTAGCTTTACTTTAAATCACTGTCTATCAGTAGCTAAACAGCATATGAAAACACATATACTAATTCACCATAGCAAAAAAAAAAAAAATAATTAAAACTAGCGAGTAAACTTCATCCTTGAATTTTGAACTTATGCCAATATTTAGTTGCTGAATTTTTCATAGTAAGTCTATGGTTTGGGTTTTTGCGTGAAAAATGTTCCAGCTCCTCCCCCCCAAGTTATCTAAAAAAAAAAAAAATTATTTAGAATGCAGTTATTTTATATTTTATATTTCTTTGTTCCAACTAATACCTTAGGAAAACCCACTTTCAAATTAAAATGTTGTCTTGCCTGTTAAACTCTTTACACATAACAATCCGAGAGATTCCCATCTACTGAAAAAAAAAAGGTAGAATTCAAGTAGAGGGGGAACAAAAGAAAATGGGAGTTGGGAGAAAGGAAAGTAATGAAGTAGGATACTTTATTAGTGACTTACCTCCTTAATGAGACTCATAAAGCGGGTCCCAAAGCGCCACGGTTTGTGGCGATTACACTGTAGTGAACTGACAGTCATTTGTGGGAACTGCTGGACAGCCACTGACACCACATGAACTGCATCATACATTAGTGCTGCATCCGTCTGAAATTAGAATGAAATTAGAACCGTGAACACAAAACAAAAACATGACAGCACAGAAGTGAGAGAAGGAAACAAAAAATTAGCGCTGTTTATTATGTTACAGTGACATAATGATCTGAGCTCTTTTGTAGTACTGTAAAATGCAGCCTTATTGCAAAGTCCTACATAAAACATGTCAGAACCTTCAGTCACAGCTTTTCTCCTTTTAAGGCTGAAATAAGGGCCCAAATACTGACTTTTCAGGATCACAGGAGAACACTGGTATCTCTGATTACTCGTGTTACTTTAAAAAAGCAGCGCATTAGGGGGCTATATAAATCACTATATGCATGTTTGATTCAAGTTAGTTATTTCCATGAGTAAGGCAAAGGAAAGGAATGTATTAGCAAGGTAGCAAAACCTTACGTATGAAGGAAAGTACACAGGCTAAGGAAATAATGTTTTTCTGTTTTGAAATTACAGACTAGATATAGTCCCAAAGGTACTCAACTAATTCATAAATAACTTGTATGGGCATCAGTTTAAATTCCTAGAACACTTCTAACCAGTATCTTCTATAAATCAGAGGCAAATTAGAATTGCACTAAAACGCACATTCATTTTAATGGTTTCCATGTCCCACCCTAAATAAATAGGCTGTTTAGACCTGCTATGTGCTAGCTAATGTTGTATTAGCAACAGACAGAGACAGCCTCTCAGTACACACTGTCATGCTGTACAAGAAACTGACATCTCTCTCCTGTTCTGTTTGATAAACAGAGGCAAGCCTTGGAACCAAAAGCAAGAGAGGACCTTAGATTCAGCTGGTGGAAATGAATGCTGTGCCATCTGCTCAGCATACCTTAGAGAAAAACGACCTATTTCCCCTTCTCATTCACATAATTAGTGAGCTGTGAAATTAGTTCTTTAATGGATAGGAAACCTGGAGATTATTGCACTTGTCACAATACAATACAACGCAATAGAAAATGAGCTTATATAGTGCCTTTCATGCAAATGCATCCCAAGGCTCTTTACAATAAAACTAAACATAAAAATGCAAAAATGCTCTACCATTATAGCCCATAAGCTACTGTTAAAGGGAAAATATACGTTTACATTTAAATGGCTCTCCCAAGGAGAGATTTCAAAATTCAAACAGAAATAAATCCTAATTTTAAAATAGCCAGTATAATAGGTTTCAATGATCTCAGACACCAAGTAGTTTATGCAGGGGCTCCAAATCAGTCCAAAAACATTTTTGCTGCCAAATTGTTCATTATCTTCAAGGCATTAAAGTGCTTTTAAGGCAAGCTGATATTTGACAAGGAGGCAGCAAAACACCAAAAAGTTGGAATGACATGCTGAGTAAGCGTCATACAAAGTTTAATATTCTAGAAGCAATACTTGGCAGCAGTTGGAGTCTAGACAACAGTTTTTTAAATAAACTATACAATAAGTGCAACAGATTTTTCTGGCTTAGAAATGCAAATTTTTTTTTTTTTTTTTATCAGCTTTATTTCTAAAACTGTAGTCCTTGCACCAATGAAGGAAAATGGAAATTGCTGTAAGACTTCAGTAAAAGCAGCCCATTAAGAAGCAACCAGAAGTTCAAAACCGGCATTAACTGATTAATTAGATATAAATTTGGACACGGAACTGATAAGACTCATCAGAAGGAATCTAACGGACATTATGCCAGATGCAGAGCAACATGGCTGTTTGTCAAATTCTATAAGCCACTGAGCTGGAAATCTGTAGAATCACAAGACAGTCAACTCCAGTGGAAGCATTAAAAAAGCAATTGCGGTTTTAGAAGTAGTTCAAATTCTGATAATATTCTTCATATTTGACTGATGAATATTGCTTTACTGGAAATAAATCTAAATCAGAATATACTTCTTTTAATTGCACACAAAATAAACTACTCACTGGCTAGAAGTTGAGTGCCCTGTTTGACTTTCAGATGCTACAAGATAAATCCCTTATTTACACAGGATGAGATTCCACAATCCACCTTGTGTAGGAAGATTAAAGTTAAATGTAGGCTTACACGTTTGTACTGCATAAAGACAGATAGAACCATATACTCAAAAATACATTGGTTTAGTGATTCAATATTGCAGTCATCTCATGGGGTACAATCATTGATTTAGCTGCAAGAGAAACAGACAACACAGAACTCGGAAAAAGATATAAAGTATATACTTGAATTTGCAGGTTAGGCACTCCTCTTGGTTGGTCACTTTATCTTTCCTCTGAATTGACAGCTGTTGGCCTAGCTCTGCATCCTCGTTCATTAGGCTTTCTAAACTTTATGTCTCTCTGCCCTTTGTCCATACCACTTTCTCTTCCTTAAATCACACTTTTGGAACTATGGTTTGTGGTACAGGATGTACTGCAGATTTCAGGAAGAGTCTGTTTGGGGACCAGGATGGAAATGTCCCTAATTAAATTTTTAGAATTCTTTATTTTATCTAAACAGAGATTAGCAGTCTGGAAGGAAGAAGTAGAAACTTCTGGAGAAGTAATGGTTCTTTAATTTCAGTTAGAAATCTGTTATAATGTTTCCATTTACACATAATACAAGAAAAGAATCTTTTAGAAAAATGAGATTACTATTGTTTTAGTCAACTTGTATAAACCTTTTAAGAATTATGTTGTATTTCACAAATATATCTTGGTACAGTTTCCAAACTGTGGGTTGTGGGGTTTTTTTTTGTTTGAAAATCCTGCTTAGTATTTATGATTATTTGATTGGATACAGATAAACCCATCTAAAATACTGCTTATGGTACTGTTATTTGTAATTCTACAACTACAAAAGAAAAAAAAAATCTACAACTACAGAAGCTAAAAAAATTTTTCATCAAATTTAAATAGGATGAGATTAAGTTAGGTGATTAAGATGTCAGATGACAGATGTCTGAGACCACAAGTCTGTTTTTCAGTTGACCCTGTCAAGTAACAACAAAGCTTTTAGCACTAGAGGTAACATCTTAATCAGAGATGTGACTTCAGTCACAATATATCTCAAATAGAGAGAAAGTACCAATATGTGTTTGATTTTTATCCTGAACTCAGTTGGATACTACACATTTCTTCTCAATACTGTTCTGGCATTCCTTTACCTCCTGTCACTGTGGGTGTTGTGTTTGCCTCTATTTTTCACGTGTGTTTCTGTATAATCACTTTTGAGTCTTGCTAAATACTGTCTAATAAATTGCATACAAGTACTCTAATCTCAATATGAAAGGACTCTGGTGGAGCTAGATTCAGTATAAAGAAGGTAGAAAAAGAGTCCTTTATTATTAAAAACAGAATCTGTTATTTCTCCTGGGGCCTTCTCAGAGGTGGTCTTTTTCTTTTCTGTCCCCAAGTGCACCCAAAGATGTCAAAGGCATGACAGGCTCTAGTAGATACATGTGATTTTTGTCACATGCTTCATTGTCATGGTTAATCAATACTGTAGGGATGGTTTGAGTTTTGGGGGCTTGGAACTGGGGCAGGAGGTTGGCAAGGTTGTGTTTTTTACTGGTTTCTAACCTACATGGGCAAAGCTGTTGCGGAGGAAACCCACTATAGCTTGGGCCTCAGCCAAGAAAAAACCTTCCCTGTGTAATGGAACTGACAAACTGCTTCTCTGATGAGTTTTTCTGTCCTTCTAACATGCAAAAGATATGATTTTTAGTTACCTTCAGCATGGCTGGAAGGTTAGACAAGAATCAGCTGAAAATCCTGAAACTAAATGCACTGTTTATGCACTACAGCTGCAACCTGAGATCTAGGTCTGTATCTTATGACCTATCAAAAAAGTGGAAGAAAGGGCTCACATTCTGACATCTAGATAAGGTCTAAGCAAGCCTAACAGAACAGAGGAATCATGGTCTTCGTAACCATCTTCAGACTTAAGGTACATTAGAGATCATTGATGTCCTTTGATATCTGACTCAACTAACGTGCTAACTGCTTTTGGAATACCTGTGCCTAATTAACAGTTAAGTGTTAAAAACAATTGCAGATTCCACAATTAATGACATTGAATCGTGACTTGCATGTGCACTTTATTTGCACAGCAATGTTTTTGTATGGCATTTGCATTTACCTCCATCAAACTATATGAGGATTTCATGTACCTATAAACCATTCCTCTCTGGTTCATATCTCGAGCTCCAGAATTCTCTCTAAATTGCAAAAATATGTGTTTTATTTTTAGAAAACATGATTTTTATCTTGCAATCAAGGTTAACAGTAATTTAAGATGAAGGATTGCTAGGCTAATTCTGTTTCTTCATGAACTATATCAGAAATAGTACCCTTCTAAAACAGAAAAATAAATCATATTTCAACTTGTACTATAACAAATTGTAGTCCTCTGTAATCTACAATTAAAAAAAAAAAAAAAGGAACTGTTATGTAGGCACAATCTGTAGGACATTTCAATTACTCAAATACAGATGATTAAAACCAGCTTGAAAGCATGAAAAAACCCTCAGGTTTTCAATTAAATGTTAAATTAAAGTAATGTGATTGTTTTTCCCCTTAATTAAATTTATTACTAATAAAAGTCTGTGAAGAAATATTGTCTTCTACTTAAAAGGTGCTCTGTGAAGTACTTGAAAACACCAAGAAATTTTTTACATTGAGTGACATATGAAATAAGTCAATGGAAAAGAGAAGCTTAATAAATTTACTTCTAGTTCTTTAGTATTTGATCCAGTGTGGATCCCAGAGAAGAAGAAGTTATTTCCAATATTAGTTTATTTTCCCTAGATTGGAAGATTCTTATATTTACAAATCTGTGACTCACAAGAACTCATAATAGCCCTCTTTGCCAATTTTTTCAGTGGCTGTGGGGAACTTTTTCCGCAGAAAAGGAGTCAAAGATGAGAGCCAAGCAAGAGTTTAAAAAAAAAAGAAAAAAAGTTTAGTTAGCTAACTAAATTATCCCACTCACAATATAAGGATTATCTGTATAGGGACTAGACTGCTTAACCATTTGCAAAACACTTTTATGGTAAGTCCAAGGTATTATTAAAAACAACCTCCACGCAAGTACGATACATATTTGCTTACTGTGATCTAGTTTTGTGTTTGAACTTGACTTTATTCATTCAAGTCATGTCCAGTAAAAGCAAGTTAATATCCCTTTAACTCTAAAAGAAAGAAGGAAAAGGACGGGGGGGCAGGCACGGAATGTAAGCTTTTATGTGTGTAAAAGGAATAAAACTTGAAAATTTGTCTCAGAATTAAATTCAGATACAACTTTTCTATAACGGACCTTGAAACTCTCCAGAGAGTCTAACAAAACTGGATTTTCCACAACAAAAATTTTAAATATTTGATTCAGAAAAGACGTGAAAATATATTTCTTCATCAATGACAAAGCAAATGAGAAATAAAATGCAATAGCATAATATTCTATAACTCAGTTGACAGGTCCTGTCCTATCACAAGGTGGAGATATGAATCTGCATTTACCAGTCACTACTGTCATTATTATCAGGTTACAAATACAGCATAAATTAAATAGATCTAGATTTTTATGCAAAAACAAAGATTTTGCTGCTGAAATTCTTTTTGTAAACAGTTCTTTGACAATCAAAATAGTCTATGAAAAACAAAACTGAAATTAAAAAAAAAAATCTTGAAATGCAGTATTCGGATTCTCAGGTCAGTTCTGTGTTAAACTGAGTTGACTCACTAAAAACTTCAAGTGAGGACACCGTACAGTTCACCTGAAATATTGCATTGCTTGAGCCAAGCTTTTTCCATTGATTAGTAAAGTATGGATATACCTTTCTACTTTTTAGTTCTTATGCTATCTTTACCTGCATATTATCTGAATAAGTCCTACTGCATTGAGCAGGATAGCTTATATTTTCCATATGCAGCTCATTATTCTCTTCAAGGTTATCTCTGTCTTCCTGTCTCTAGTCAGTAAAATTTTGCCCTTGTAAAATAAGTCCAACTACATTTAAAAGGCCAAACTGTTCAGAGGGTTTTGCCTAGTGTCTGATGGTCACTAATGTATTCTGAAAAAATTTGTGCATTAATTAAAATAAGGCTTAAATTCTTTTCAAGTGTGACTTCATTAGCTGTATCAAAAACGAAATGAAACTGAATGCAAATGCTTGCAAAAGTATATCTGCATTTGTTTCCTAGGTGACCATGACAAAAGTATCCAGATAAATGCATAAAAGTGAAAGAATACTTTCCTTTTTTTTTTTTAGCAAAGTCCTTGAAAATGTGTGAACATGTTAAAAGCAATTCACGTGGAGTCTTTAATGCATTCTGAAACATTTCATCATATGATATAATTTGTTACTGAATTTCCATTAGCTATACAGACAGCTATCTCAGACCACAGTACCTTCTGAAATAAACCTAGTTCATACTGACTGTGGTCACTCGTTAACATGCCTGTTTCATAATGCAACAAGATTCTCTTGCTGAGCTTGTATTTATGGTACCTGTCCTTGCAAGAGTTTAGAATATAATGAGATTGTTACGTTCCCGTTTGGCGAAAAGTGTGTGAGTACAAAAGGCAGGGCATGTTGCAGGAGGACTGATTTTTCCTTTGGCCCATATAAATTGTATTTAATTTCTTACAAAACAGTAATGCCTTGGATAGAACACTGGATGCAAAGTCAGGATGTTGGTTTGTTTTGGGGTTTTTTTTCAACTCCCAATATATCCAGACTATTTCTAGTCAGCTTTCTGAAGGACAGAGATGACATAGTACAATTAAGAGGGTAAGAATCATAGAATCATATCATAGAATCATAGAATGGTTTAGGTTGGAAAGGACCTTAAAGATCATCTAGTTCCAACCCCCTGCCATGGGCAGGGACACCTCCCTCTAGACCAGGTTGCTCAAAGCCCCATCTAACCTGACGTTGAACACCTCCAGGGACGGGGCTTCCACAACAGCACCTCTGTTTCTTTGATCTAACAGCCTGAGTAAGTAGTGGATACTGGAAATAAAATAAACAGGACAGCCTAGTCCTCCCTTCCCCAGCATAACATTTTTATGGAGAAATAACATTATTTAGGATGCACTGCACAATAAGGATTCACAATGGCATATTTATTCATTTTGAAGTCCTCAAAAATGTCCCCATAATCAATCTCCTTAGCCTGCTAAGCATTACTTCTCCTTTGATAGTTACTTATTTTTCTCTCATTTATCTGATCATTTAACACACAATACATAACTATTAATTACAAAACCAATGAATAAATGGCATATTACATAAACAAAAAAAAAATTCCTTTTTTAGTTCTACCCAACTTCCCATCACCTGCCTTTCATTTTTTCCATATTAGTCTTATTTTCTAGATTATTTCCATTGTGAGCACAGTAAACAGAAAGAGACCTCTGTGCAGGTTTTAGTAAAATTATTATTTTCCTTTGAAGACTGACTTAATCATAGAACCTGACTCCACTTCCTTTCTTTTAAACAAGCTGAGGAAAAACAGATAACGACAAAGGAGTGAGAAAAGCCTGACAACACTCAAGTCAGGAAGGGGTAACCAACTACAGTGTGGAAGAGCTCTCATTACTAACACTCTCTATTACTTTACTTAAAAGCTGTTTGACAGAATATGATAGTTGCCTTTAAAAATTACTGGATATGAACTACAGAAACTATGATAGTGTACACACAAAAATAAGCTAAGATTTACTTATAAAAAACTGTGTTTTCTTTACTATAGATTCTATTATTGCCTGGTCAGGAAGCAAATTAATTTTTGCAGGTCTAACGTTAAGCAAAAAATGGTTGGATAAGAAGATGAAGAGAAACCATCTAACTATTCATGGTCTGTATGGTGTTATTTTAATCACTATAAGGTGTAATATTTTCCATTTTCAGAAATTATTTCTCAGAAAGGGTACTAGGAGAATTACAAAATTCCATGGAACTGTCTACTGTTATTTTATTTGTGGCAATTACAGTCTATAGTTAATGGGATGGACATAGGGACATAATGGGATGGACATTGCTGCCATTCAGTGTTTTAAATGTAGTTCCTAAGATTTAATGTTATTTTCTATGTTTTATATATACATGAGAGATAATTATCTATAATGTCATTATAATAATAATAAAGCTAAAAATTATCATGTTCAGCAACTTCTACAAAGTTCCAGTCATATGCATACCAAAAGATAAAACAGGTCGATTTTACCACAAAGATGAAACAGTCAGAAGTTTAGATTGAACAGACACAATAATAAAAGGGTTTATGTTTAATCACATAACAAAATATACAACAAGACAAATGAAGCCTAAAGAATGGTCCAAAGGAAATATTCATATCACAAGTATGTTCAATAATATGAACTCTTCGGGACAGCACAGATCTGTAACAGGCACAAAAATACAGTTTCTTTCTCTGTATACATATATTGCAGAAAAATTTGAATATCAAATTAAATATAGATCCAAGTTTACTCTTTACCATTCCTTTACACACTAGGAGATTAAACTAATTTTTTAAAATACAGTTTTGCCTTGCAATAAAATCATACATTTTACATTATACTTGAAAAAAAAGACAGAAGGGGAAATCATGCCATGCCATACTCATTTTAGAGTCACAAAGTGACTGTCATCATACCTGTCCTCACTCAAAAGTAAATACTAAATATCATACACATACTGCCCTTTTTTTTTTTTCATTCTATAAAGTTATGAATATACAGCTTGATGAAACACAGCTTTCAATAATAAAATTTACACTTCATATTGTAAACTAGATTCAGGAGAAAAGGTCCTTCAGGACATTCAGGAAGAATTATACAAGAGATTATAAAAAAGCTAAATTGCCCCATGCCATTTCATATCAAGAAACAGTTCTCCCTAATGAATGTGACCCAAGACGTAAGGTGTATAGAAATTCCAGTCAGCTCTGAGTTAAAGAAAATCTGCAGCAAACCAATACAGCAAAATAGACCTGCAGATAGAGAGAAAAACCTTTCCAAGTTAACCTACTTAAGTAGAGCAGGTATGTCTTATCCTTTCTGAAATATTTCCAACTGTATTAGAAAACATAAAAGCAAATAAATGCTTTTATATTATCTTAACCTACCTCAAGTTAAGCATGATTTCAAGGCAATAAGGGAACAACAACAACAAAAAAACATGTATCGGTCCAAATTACAACAAAACTAGCCAAGCTCACTAAAATATTCTCTTGAGTATCATAGTATCATATATCTCTATGGGATATTCACCTCATAGAAATTTGTATTATAGTTTGAACACAGTTTGGGCAGCAATAATGAAAGAAAAGTTCTTTCAGCAATTCATAGTAACAAGGATATTAGTGTGGCATTAAGTAAGATAGGTGTGGGCACGCTTGGACTCTGAGCAGTGTCTTCAAGGAGTTTGTCATATGAAGCTACAGGAATAGAAGTATTGGGAGAAATTAACTTCTAAAAATATTTTTTGGACAGTTGAATGATATGTTAACATTTATACAAACGGGACACAAGCAGGTGGTACAAGTCAGCATACTGTTTCACAGGGATGTAACAACTGTCTGGAAGAATAAAGCAGATTTAGGAATTCTCTAACTGGCAGAAGTATTAGAAAAGAGACTGAAAGAACATCATTTCTGTAGCTTTTGAAGACAGAGACTGAGAACAACCGTTGAGGTGAACAGAAGCCAGGGAAGAAAGGAAAGCTAAAAAGCACAGAAGAACAAGCATGGATGCAAAAACATCAAAAAGGAAGAAAATTAATAGGAGTCATTTTATCTTACAGACAGAGGCTTAAGTTGTATTAGATTTAAAAATCTTTAATAATCATTAAAAGAACTGCTGCACAAGGCCACCAACAGAAGCTATTTCAGTTAGATGATGCCTGACAAATGTAGTAGCGTGCATACAAATTCCAGAGATCCAACATACTACTACTCACAGAAAGCTCTCCTACTCAAGGCAATTATAATGAGTGAATGAAATTAAGAAGAAACGGCTTGCAAAACTAGTTCCTCCCCTCCTTGGGTAATAAAATCTATTGCCCCTGAAATCATTTCACTTAATTCTTACTTGCTAACACATCCCACAAAACGATTTTGCTGAGTGAGATTTAATAAATCTCTCAGCCTGGGATTAAATTTTACTGTTTTATGAACTGTTAAATTGCATTGTATGCTTATTAAAGCCGGTGTTTTCTTACTTCTTGACATATTCCCAACTCCACCCTGGGGTACAATTAGGGAAACAGTAGAGATTTTGTTTTCACCCCTAAAAATGCATTCTAACTGGGAACAAGATATGACCATCAGCAATCTATAAACAATGTTAATCTAACTTTTTTAAAAAAAGAAATAACTTGTTAGCATAAAATCTTTTTTAAAATATATGGTAGTATTTCAGCTGAATAATCATCACATTAAGGCATAGCTGCTTAGATTATTTTTTAACATTTAGTTGCCTAGTGAATTTTAAACAGGATGTTTGTTTATAGAGATGTGTATGTTATTTTAAGTAGAGACATAACAGATGCAAATTATTTTCCTCATCATCAAAATACTTCTTTTAACATCAGAACAAAGCAAATTATTCATTCCTTATATTATCCAAAAGGGTCTTAAAACTAACAAATGTGTTTTTTTTTTTTAATCTATAAAAAGTAGAACTTTTTTTATAGGCTAGGTAATTATTATTTTTTTTAAGTGTGATTTTTTCATACAAAAAAAGAGAAAGGAAAACATTTTCCTCTTTTGTCTCAATGCCTCCTAGTTTGATCTCCTATCATCAGAGAAATAGCAAAGCGGAACGTGAAACAGTTACAAATTTTGAGAAAATGTCAAGAGCACAAAAGAATAGTGAAAGCACTGCAAAGGACAGTGATGCTGTTGCCACATTTCTTGACATTACACTGTCATTATACAGGAAGGAATATACATTTTCTTATTGACAGAATAAAAACATATTTCCTGGTATAAAAGTTTGGAGTGGTCTTTTCATCTCATAAAACAATTTCAGATAATCATGTAATTTGATAGAGTATTTGTGGTGCTAAGCACCTTGAATTATCTGAAAATGAGGTAGGCGGGTAGCCGCTCATTGCTGTTTGATTTTAACTTACTGGAGGTGAAATTTTCAGACAACACAAAATTTTGTCAGCAATTAACACTGGAGATGTAGTTAGCAAGTAGCTTTAACACGGGTTTTTCTGAAATAAGAACAGCAGCAGTATTTCTCTCATCTGTTTGACCTTTGATTCAGAATCTGAATTTCATTTTAGCAAAAAAAAAGGCTAAAGATTTAGAATATACCCTGAAGTGAACAGGAAAATTTTGAATTATGTTTTCTGACAAGGACATCTTGTCATTCTTGTGGAGTAAAAGCTTAAATCCTAAGTATGAGGGAACATTTCAGTTAGGGGAATAAGTAGAAAGAGTCCGAGAATATTTAGAAATGCATCTTTTTCCTCAATGTTTAAATTTGAGTGGATGACAGAGTGGTTTCAAAGGCAGTGTCTCTACACA
This sequence comes from Charadrius vociferus, assembly GCF_000708025.1. Classification (NCBI taxonomy): domain Eukaryota; kingdom Metazoa; phylum Chordata; class Aves; order Charadriiformes; family Charadriidae; genus Charadrius; species Charadrius vociferus. Next base: position 78,934 of record NW_009661374.1, on the reverse strand, counting down.
AGGTTGGCTAGTCTGATGTAAGGTTAAGCTGTGATTGATTTCCTGAACTTTCTGATCAACTTCTAATTCTCTTTTATTTTTAAATCAACCATCTATTAGACAGGTTATCTGTCACTACCCTGTACAGGGTTGCTTACTTCTTTCCACAGAAAGAGCAAAAAGTTCCCAGTATAAATGATTCAGCCTATATGGTCATCTACATTTATCTGGAATAAACATTGTTAACTATATGAAAAAAAAATAAAGGTAAAAAATTAGCTCTATAATATTTTTTTAGGAATTTATTTTCTCGCATTATCTATTTTCAGGCTAACAAGACAATATAAAGTGTGATTTCATAAGACTCTTTAAATGTCCCATCATGTCGTAAACTCTATTAATCCAAGAAGCAAATGACTTAGTGTACTGCTTGCAATAGCAAATCCTGTCTGACTGCATAAGTACCTTAAGAACTATGCTTATAATATACAATTAGGAATAATGTGCTATGATGTTAGGTTGCTATGTATCTTTAAAAACAAATGTAAAATTTCCAGGTGGAAGTTATTCTGAAGTACTTTCTCAACCTTTCCTCTGAACTTCAGAAATTGTGGTATGTGCTATAATATTTTTTCTAATAAAAAACCCTGTCACGCTCTTTTATATACCTTAAGGACCAGGAACAATGGGTCATTATCTGGTCTTCGGTGGTCCATTTCCTTTCATCTGTTCCCCTGCTCAAAAAGCAATATGATTGTGATCACTGCAACTCCACATTCATAATAAAGAGCTGCCTGCTACTGTTATATTAGGCCAGTATTCAAGACTTATCACACCAGATGAAAAGTCACTCTGCATGAGCAATTCATAAGTAATTACAGAAAGATCCTACTCAGCATACACACTGAACACCTTTGTACCCACATGCAGCAACTATACTTGACAACATAAACAGCTAGACACAAAATTAGAATAATCTAGAGATCAAATGCAAACCTGAACACAAATTGAGAAAAAAAAAAAGCATTCTAAAGAATGAATCTCAACATAATCTGGTTTTTTATCCTGTAAAAGTTTCACAGTTTTTGAGGATTTCAGAGCTTTCACATCTTCAAACTTTTAAATAAAATGACAAAAATAAATTGATGACTTTGAAATGCAGAGACAAAACAGTTTTGAGTTTTCATAATAGATTACCTTCTCCTGCTTTCATCAAGCTCCATTTACATTTCTCTCCCCTTAGAATGAACTAATAACACAGATTTTAATATCCTCAGCGAAAAACATGATTACATGTGCAGCCTTTCAAAGTTCAAATTTACAGGAGAAAACAAATTGTTAAGCAGTGTAAAGCATAACTAGCCCATAAAAGGGTATATGTTTGCTTCAAAACAGAATTCTGTTTTGTCAGCCTTCTGTAATTCCTTCAAGTGGCTCTGTATTATCCAAAGGTTCTGTTTTAAATAAGTAATTTTTTTTGCTTTTGGACTAACTCCTCCTTAAAATCAGTAATACCCAAAAGAAAAGGTATTAAAAGAGATGACTGGCCTGTTATTTAGGAAACCAATCTTTTGTTTAGATTTAGAAAGGAGATATTTTACATTTGGGTTTAGGTTTTTTTTCAGATCTGAAGGATATTCATTTTTAGATTCTTCATTGTTTTCTGTCACTTTTGTATAATCTTTAATCAACCTGTATGTTATACACAGATCATAGCCTAGACAGATTACAGAAAAGCAAACTGACCTTGTACCATTACATTTTTTTTTTTTGCAATTCTGCCTCCACCAAATGCATATCACTGTATAATTGCTTTTTGTTTCAGTGAAGTTCTCCATTAATTACAGTTTGCTTTCAGAATAAACTTTTTATCATTATGATGCTAGTTCTAATAATCGTATTCGGATAAATTGAATCCAGCTTTACTGTGAGAGTAGACACAGAATTAAATACATGCAGACATATTTGCATTAAACACATTTTGTTTTGATTAAAATCTGCTTATACTAAGTCAATTTACTCAACGATTGAAAAGTTGTGTTCTGATTTGTGACGCTGCTTTTCCACGTTATCTTCTAAAAATGCCCTCATAAAAACAGCCATCTTAGACTGTCTATTATTCTAATGTATTAGCCCACAGAAATTTACCTAATTTAAGTACAGCTTCAAATTGTCATTTTTCAGAAAAAGCTGAATAACTTTCAACGGGAACCTCAATGGCAAATGCTGTACCTTGAGACTGAAAGCTTAACTGAAGTTTTAGGTACTTTGAAATACTTAAATAGCAAAGCACACAGAAGTTCAAAGTATAAAGAAAATAAGGATAGACAGGTAAACAAAGTAAGGATAAAGAAAAATTATATGGGTGGGTTTTATGTATAGGAAATTTTCAAAACTTAGAAGTTACTTGTAGTAATTCAGTGCTAGAATAAATACAGGCTTACTAATGAGAACAACTCAAAATAATGTTGCCATTATGTTAGACATAGTTGCTGTTTTGGTAAATATCTGAACCAACCACAATCTTCATAGCGATCAGATTTTTTTGGATGTATATATGAATCTTGGTATGTCCAATAAAATTTGTAGCAATATACAAAATCCAAATTCAGCCAGTGATCCTTTCCCAAAATTTTGGAACCCTCTCTCTCTAAACATAGTTCAATTTCAAAAGGATATTTATATCATAAAGCCAACTGATAGTATATAATTATCACAATTACTAAACCAAAAATAGGAATTGAAAACTGAATATACTTCCAGCTTTTTCAATACACCATCAGGACTCCATCCTTCAGGATAACAGTCAAATTTCTGCATTACATCTAATTCTACATTTAAAAATAAAAATGCATCCAAGCTGAGGCAGAAGTTTTAACAAATCTTTTGCATATCTCTGACTAATCTGATGAGTATTTATTTTTCCTGAAGTGTACAAATACCTCGTAACTATGCTTTAGCAAGATTTAAAAACATAATATTCATACCATTCATCTTATTTTTAGAGATGTTAATCCTTCATATTTCAGAAGGTTCTGCATATCTGCAATTGCAGACTGCATAGAAAAGAAAGAAGGGAGGAGAGGGAAAAAAACAGAGGAAATACACAAAGGCATTCTACTTTAACCTCAATAATACAAGGATTTTTAGTTTTCTCATTCATATTCAAAAACAACTCTACTAGCCAAATGGCCTTTGACAGATAAACTAGAAGGAAAAATAAACAGGTACAAATGTGATGTCTTATCAATTATTCCAGGTCTTCAGATGTTTTTTTACACTTCCATACAGTTTCTGAGAGTTCTAAGAGAGAAAAGCAAGATCATTCACGTAATCCATAAAGACCATAAAAGTACAAGTATTCATCTGCAACTGTAAGAAAATTTCACAAAAATCTATTCCTTCTTATGTCTTCAAAGAAATTGGGATCAAAAATTAGTGTTAATAGTTTAAAGTGTACAAGTTTTCAGTTTGCTGCTACCACACAACTCGTTTCTGTGCATCCTGATCCTGAAGTTGTTTCTCAGTTTAGCTATCTCAGCACAACACAATGCACTATCCTTGAGGCGTCCTCACTTGTACTAGGCCAGTCTTATATGCCCTCACTTGTCTAAATTAGCCCAAAGAACCACCATATTAATCAGATTGTACTGAAAAAACAGAATGTAGGTATAGAAGAATTCAAAGCAATGTCAGGTCTTTTACAAGGCAATGGGCACACTCACTTAGTTTTTATTACCTCTCAGCCTTCTTTTCCAAAGGTTGCCAAATAGTGTGATAAGAGAGGTTTTATCAAGAGACAACTTAAAAATAGAAAACTAAATCTAATTATTACCAAAATATGGATTTTGGTAAGAGTTTATGAAGATACTTTTATAATATATGGATCTATACTCTATGTTGATATTTTAAAGAAATTATTTTCATGAGGTATTAAGCGTAACTGGTGCTTTGGATCGTTATAAGGAAACAATTTGTTTTGTCTGTAATATGTAGTAGAGCATGCAGACATTTCTATGGGAAAATATCTACTTAAGAAATAAAACATGCTCTACATGTTTCTGTAATGCATGTAGATATGTAATTAAAAAAAAAAAAAAGAAAAAAATCTTTACAAAATCAATGTTTACCACATAGGAAATAATGGCTGTAAGGATGTAAGCTTTACCTCTCTTGTGCACATGAAATTTTTAATTTAAATAACCACAGAGTGGTTATATATTTTCTACAGGACCTCACAGATACACATATGAAGTCCAGTACAGCTAGGCCAGATCAAAATCCCACTCTATGAGAATTACAGAAATGCATTTGTATCCAATGCAGTAAAAAGCTTCTGACTTGTGGAGGTAACATAAAATGCATTGATGGTCTCCAAAAAATTCCAAGCTTCTGCTTTAACATAGGAAACGCTTGTACTTTTCTAGGGAAAGGATGAAAAAAAAAAAAAAAAAAAGTAATGCTGGAAAGGTAACATTTCTGCCCTACCTCTCTATCCAGAACTGGTTAATTTGATTTAGCAGAAATTTTCTCAAAATACTTATCCCAAGAGATACATCTGCTCAGAAAATATTCAGCTGTGTGGCCACAGTGTGACAAAACTCTAAAAAAAATTGAAAGAAGGCCTTATTAGGGAGTCTCATTAACATCAAGCAATACACCAGTACTCTCTCTAAAACTAAGTGGAAGTGATTATTGATCCACTATGGAAAAATTACAGTTAAAAGATATAACATTTGTATGCCCCCCAAAAATGGGAAAAGCCTCAAAATATAGTGCCATGAAAACAAAAATCACAAAGGCTCATATTTAAACTAAATGCCTAATGTTATAGTCTTAATGAAACTGATTGTTTTGCAAAGAATCCTGAAGAGAAGTAAATTCATTCAAGGTAACAATTTATCATCTTATTTTCTTGATCTACTGTTTCCTGGACAAACTTTCATGGACAGTGGAATGACACACAAAGAAGGAAAATTGTTTCTCCTGAAGTAGTTAATCCATGGTGTTAACTTCTGCCCTTGACAAAGAAATTTTCAGATATCGCAATGTGCAGGAAATGTCATGGTTGTTTAGGAAAACCTTTCCTGAATAGTCATAAATGGTTTGAAGCAGCAGGCAGCATACAAATGAGGTCTGCAAGACAGTAGTTTCTTCATTTGAATGTGATTATCTACTTCATCTTATATTTTAATAAACAGGGAAGGTCTGAGTAATCTACAGTTCAAAAGGTATGTATTTCCACCTCAAATTTCTTAGCAGTTGATTTCTGTACAAATTCTTATCTAATATTTAGTTAAAAATGGAACAAAAAAATATCCAGTTATAAAAATCACAACAAGCCTTTAAGTTCCAAAAAGGTACAACTAATTGTATGTTCATCAGAAAGAAAGGGATGGAAGGGAATTATTTCTGCAGAGAACTATTTCTGTGCAAGCTCTTTATCTTGAAAGATCTGAGAAGACCCAGTCTCCCCATACAGTGTAGTAACTGAGGAATCTCACCTCACAGACCCCTAGCCCACCACAAACATCAACACAGAAACAGCTAAGTTTGATGCCAGAGCCATTAGCAGGACAACACCGTCAAAGAATAGGTAGGAAGCAGTTGGAACTGTTTTCCTCTTGCAAGTGTGTTTCCACAACTAAGTTGATGTGTAAGAGTCTGCATGCATAAACATTTAGATAAATTAATGTGATTCGAAGGCAAATGCTTTCAGCAGGCTTGTTTTGATATTTTAAACAAGTATTAAGCCTATATTATTTCTTCCCTTTCTGTCTGTAGCATTTTCTACGTCTATTTTTGGTTTAGTCTCTCACTGAAACAAAAACAACACTTGTCCACTGATTTTCCTTTCATTAAGATCTGTTCTCACAGTAATTTATAAGTCTCCATTACTCTGGAATGTCTACCACAGATTTTATTTTTGATCAGCAGCAAGCTTTTGAAGTGACTCTCCTGATTGTTCCCACATACCGGTGTTCTAATTCACATCGTGGAGTGGTCTCATAGTGCATGAACCAGGCTCTTTTAAGACAAAATTCACTGAAAGATGTGATCTAGGGCTGTACTTTATGTGGTCCCTCTGTTGATTGGAATGGAAAGGAATGGACTAGAGATAGTCTGAAGCAAATTAGCTGAAAATAGAACAGTGTGAAATACTGTAGTATAGGTATAGTCAGTTTTTTGGCACCAACAGCTTTGCTTTATGGGGCTGCCCCCCCTGGGCCTCTTCACTTCCTATTGTAGCCATATTGTAGCTAAATTCCAGTGATGATTCAAGAAAATCTGGTGCCATCTTCAAGTTTATTCCATTTCATTATTATTCTGAAAATATTAACCTTGCCTGCATTTCACCTCAAATTACAGGGTGCAATTCCTGACCATGCTTACTAAAAGAAAGAAAAAATCCACCTCTGACCTGAAACAAACAAAAAAAATACCTTTCTGCCCCAAAAGGATGTCAGATAGCACTTTCAAAGTATGAGGAACTGAAAAATCATAAATGAAACATTTTCAACTATACCGATATAAAGAAGAGAGGAGAAGCAGCATGTATATACTATCTATTTATGGTAGATAATAGCTTTTTATAGCCGTCAATAGAGGGCTGGTTTGAAAGCCATTTGTCAGACTGCACACATGCACACAAACTGGAGATGGGAATGGTTGCCTTTGGCTCTGACTGTTAAAAAACAGTTATCAATCTTCATCTAAATCTTCAAGGAGCTGCTCTTGGTGAGCAATCGATATTGCATTTGCCACAATAGCTCATTTAATTATTTTCATCCTAAATATCCTGTCAGCAGGGGCAAAGTCTTCCTGATTTTAATTAATTTTGAGATCATTGATTCTTTGCCTTTTCCTTTCCTGTGGTTACACATGCAGACACAAATGCACAGACACATACTTTTAGCCTGCAGGCTACGTAAGATGTATGAGAAGTCCTTGGTGAAAACCCTGCATATTACTGAAGTATACCTAGATGACATGAAGCTTTACTTTTAAATCTTTAACCATCAACTGCTGCAAATGAGCCCCTGGCACCTAAACATAGTTGGGCAAAACAGTAAATTGAAAACCGTGTTTGCTGAATAGTTTTCAATTAAAGAGTCCTTAAATCAATAGGCAGTAGGATATCACAGCCACAAGCCTGCTATAAGTTACCACAGAAACACAAAGACAGAAAATGGAAGTCAGAGAACCAGAAAATAGTAGTAGAAATCATGCACTTGTATTACATTTTAAAAATAAATACAAATCTTAGATTGATGGGCATCACTAACATTCAAAATGAAAATGCATTAGGCCCTACAGTGCCATGTCACATTTCCTCTGTGTTAAATACTAGAAAGATACAAGGCACAATGCAAACCTTTCAGTAAGGAGGCTTAAAAATTTGTAAAAGACAAGCTCTTAACAGAAGTGCAAGCGAACAGGTTTAGTCTAGATACCCAGAGAGAATAATGCATCTTATGTATAAGAAACCTTACTTCCCATTCTGGGAGAAAATTGTTAACCTTGTTCATCTCTACACTGTAAATTGGTGACCTGACTGCTCTCAGAGTCCCAAGCGAGAGCCTGGGAACCAGGAAATGGAACTCAAACAGACACAAATCCAGTTTTTCTCTTAGAAGAACATTTGTATTTTTATCTAAAAAGATATGACAATGAGGTTAAAAAAAGATTTTGAACTAAAAAAACAAAAAAAACAAAAACCAAACAATCAGAATTGCTACTTGTTCTGTGTATAGAGCTACTTGTATTAGGGATAGTCATGCATAAGGAAAGTGGCCCTTTAAGAAATAGGAAGTCTCCATTAAAAAACATTTAAGAAACAAAATGAACAGCTTCAAAATTGTATAATTTGTGCTTGAAAGATCAGATGGATTAATTTCAGTGATATGTACAACCTTGTAAGCTGATTTTTGCCACTTCCACCTTTTCAGGGGAAGGGGGGGGAACAAACACACACAAACCCCCAAATAAACAAACAAAAAACAACAGCAAAACAAAAAAAAAATCCTGTAGTAAATAAATTTACAAGTACACTAATGAAGACTGATTAAAGTCTGCATACGTTCTAGAATGGTTTAAAGATCTCTTCAGTTATAGCTCCACTGTCAGAGACCACATTTTATTTGTAACTAATAATGTATGATCATTCTCATTTAACATGACATGTAGTAATCATGAAGTTACTTAGTTTTATAACAAGAATATAAGTCCACAAGATGCCAGTGCATCAGAAGCAAGACAAAACCACGTTTCCTTTTAATGCCACTGTACAAGGGGTAGTGTTTGCTGTGTCAACAAATATCAGAAAGGATACAGTAGTGCTGAGGAGAAATTAGAGAAACATTAAAGAGATACAGATTATCTCTCATTAGCGTGTTTCTAGATGCAGGGCAACCTTGAAAAGAGTGGCTACCCTAGATAGAGCAGCCAGTTTTATGTTTTCCATCCACAATCTTAGCTTAGACCTTGGACAGTATTTCCATGTGCACTTCTCCATCACAAAATGCTTTTCTCCACTATCTTCCTCTGGAAATGGTAAAAATTGGCTCTTGAGTGAAACCCATCAGTACATCAGTATCTAACCAAATGCAACTTAAATACATTTAGCTTAAATTTCAGAAGCAAGCACAGTCAGTTACTTTTTCTTTACAAAATGATCAAAATAAGCATTTAACATTATTTCAGTTTGCTAAAATCCAAACAAAATTATCAGATTGGAATACTGGTAAAATATCATCATCATTGGATTCTCCTTGGATAAACTGTACCTGCATAACTAGCTACATATTAAAATTCTGAGAAAGCCACCATCTCTGCCACAATCCACTAAGCAGTGTATGGTATAAACACACCAGAAAGAATTTAGAAGGTAGACTTTTGCTTGAAAAATGAAATGTGGGAAAAATAAACCTAGGAAGCAGCTCTGTACTTCAGAGACAAATACAGTTCCTCTCGCGGACATTCCTCAGGGAAATAAACAGCAGCAGCAAGGCCAAGTCGAGAAAGCTCTCTGAGATGCAAAGCAAGATTGTAAAGTACTCTACCACATGCTCATGTTCCTCTGGGAACTGTTATACTGCTCAGACAAATCCAACTCACTAAAACTGACAGTTGTGCACTGCTCTTTTTTTCATGAAGGATTAATATGAGGCAAAAAAATATGAACCAAAAGTATCTTTCAAGAGGCAAATTAACTGAGAGACTATCTAATCACTGCTGTGAAAGGAGGGAGTATATACTGAGACTCCAGCCTGTGTTTCTGGCTTATGACTAGCACAAGAGATCTTTTGAGAGACTGTTTTCTCAAGCTGGTTTGCATTAGAATCATAGAATTGCTGAGGTTGGAAGGGACCTTTAAGATCATCAAGTCCAACCACTAACCTACCCTGACAAAACCACTTCTAAACCATGTCCCTAAGTACCACATCTACCCTTTTTTTAAACCCCTCCAGGGATGGCGAATCCACCCCCCCCCTGGGCAGCCTATTCCAATGTTTAATAATCTTTTCAGTGAAAAAAAAAAATCCTAATATCTAATCTAAACCTTGTCTGACATAGCGTGAACCTATTTCCTCTCGTCCTATCACTTGTCACCAGGGAGAAGAGTTCAGCCCCCACCTCTCTACACCCTCCTTTGAGGTAGTTGTAGAGAGTGATAAGGTCTCCCCTCAGCCTCCTCTTCTCCAGGCTAAACAACCCCAGTTCCCTCAGTCATTCCTCATAAGACTTGCAAGACATTCTTAAAAAGAAGACAGAAAAAGAAAACTGAAGCACCAAATTATCCTTAGAGAGTGATAAGTATATGGAAAAATCTCTTAAAGACTGAACACCTCTTAAGATATATGTTTCTGAAGATTTCAGAGCTTTATTTGGACGTACACATGTGGCTTTGTGTATGAATATTTTTCAAATATACTGCCTTTTAAACCATTTGATCATGGTGAGCTGTATCTTTACAGAACTAAAAAAAAAACCTGATTCATTAAAAAAAAAAAAAAAAGTGTCTTAAAAAAAACATTCAAGACAGGATCAATTTGCCTAACTTCAGCCATCTAAAAACTATCAGGAGACCCATGAATTAAAAACAGTGATTCATCTGGTTATTCCACATTTAGAGGGAGCCTAGACACTTAGCTTACATTACATACCCTACTTGGAGAGGGAGACTGTGTTGAAAAACTTCAAAGACTTCAAACTTTAAAACCTAAGATCTGAATGGAAACCACACTCTCCAATTTCTGTGATACAAATCAAACCTCATTATATCCTCATATATACGTCATCATTTAGCCTGGGATGAACACAGAGGAATCGTTTGAGCAGCCAGGGATCAGGTTAGACAAGCTAAAGCCAGACAGAACTAAATCTGGCCAGGGACATTCAGACAAACAAAAAACCCCTTCTTTAAGTATGTCAGCAAGAAAAGAAAGACTGTGGGCCCTCTCCGGAAGGAAATGCAAGAGCTGGTTACCCAGGACAGAGACAGAGCTGAGGACCTCAATTACTTTTTTGCCTCAGTCTTCACTGGCAAGGACTGCAGCCGCACTACCCATGACACAGAATGTAAAGGTGAGGATTGGGAAAATGAAGAACTGACCACTGTAGGTGAAGGTCAAGTGCGAGTCCACCTGAGGAACCTGAAAGTGCACAAGTCCATGGGACCTGATGAGATACATCCACGGGTCCTGAGGAAACTGGCAGATGAAGTCGCTAAGCCACTAGCCATCATATTTGAGAAGTTGTGGCGGTCTGGCAAGGCTCCTGCCAACTGGAAAAGGGGAAACATAACCCCTGTTTTCAAAAAGGGAAAGAAGGAAGACCCAGGGAACTACAGGCCAGTCAGTCTCACCTTTGTGCCTGGCAAGATCATGAAGCAGATCCTCCTGGAAACTCTGCTGAGGCATACAGAAAACAAGGAGGTGATTGGTGACAGCCAGCACGGCTTCACCAAGGGCAAGTAATGCCTGACAAATTTAGTGGCCTTCTACGAAGGGGTTACAGCAGCAGTGGACAAGGGAAGAACAAGCAATGTCATCTACTTGGACTTGTGCAAAGCGTTTGACACCGTCCCACATGATAACCTGGTCTCTAAATTGAAGAGACATGGATTCGACAAATGGACCACTCGGTGGGTAAAGAACTGGCTGCACGGTCACACTCAAAGTGTTGCAGTCAACGGCTTGATGTCCAAGCGGAGACCAGTGACGAGTGGTGTTCCTCAGGGGTCGGTACTGGGACCCATACTGTTCAACATCTTTGTTGGCAACATGGACAGTGGGGTTGAGCACACCCTCAGCAAGTTTGTCGATGATACCAAGCTGTTTGGCGAGGTAGACATGCTGGAGGGGAGGGATGCCATCCAGAGGGACCTGGACAGGCTGGAGAGGTGGGCCCAAGCCAA
>NW_009661374.1:56668-67009 GCF_000708025.1 Charadrius vociferus | reverse complement strand
GTGGCCTTGGGCAACCTGGTCTAGTGGGAGGTGTCCCTGCCTATGGCAGGGGGGTTGGAACTCGGTAATCTTCAAGGTCCTTTCCAACCTAAACCATTCTATGATTCTATGATATAATTATAATAAACTCTAAACCACACAAGTTAACTCCAAGGAAGCAAACTGTTTCATTGGCTAATGCTGTACTCATTTTAAAAGTTAGACAGGATGGTTCACAGCTGTGGTGATCCACAAATATGTATTTCTGCCTCTCTTAAGGAATTTGCTCTACAGATAAACTGCAGCAGGTCCTCCATTTCTAAAAGGGTTGAAAAAACACGTTGCTTCTTTTCAAGGGTGATTTCAGATGTAGAGATGAAAAACAAGAGATCAAACCATACTCCAAAGAATACTAATGCAGACAAGCAGCAGCTGAACACAGTACTAGCTTTCTTAATCCCATCCACTCTCTCCTGTGTGAGGTGGGAAAAGGAACAGGAGATGTCCCATTTAGCATTTATCTAAAGTACTTCGAGAATAAATAAAATATTTAAGTTAATTATAATAGACCAGGCAGAACAGAAACCACACTTGTGCTTATTACTGTAATTCAAGCAGTAGAAGCTAAACATTTTTTGCCTCAAAAAATTTGTGTTTTCCTATTTACTTCAAGACTATGCAAAGCAAAAAGAAGATGCAGAACATATCTTAAGAAAAGTAGAAGCTAATTAGATTTCTAAAAATGAAGATGCAAAGCCCATTGAGACATTCTACCTTTGCTTATAATCACTTTCATTTTTAATAGGAGTTAGGCAGAAGGTAGTATTTCACAGCCTTAGCATGTACATTGAATGCCTCATCAGCAGTAAACTCGTTCATATTCCTTGCACTTACACAAAGCATGACAGCAAGAAGCTTTTTCACATTTCCTAAAAGTATTTTACTGTCCTGATCTCCCCTATTCTGCAGCCAGCAGTTCAAATTGTCCCAGTCCTGTCCCGTAATTCACAGCACTTCACAGTATTCTACTGAGAAATTTTAATAATATTTGGAAATAAGCACCTGTATAGGGTCTTGTTTCATTTGACATTCTTTCACATGTTCACATGTTTACTTTAGTATCTCCCTGGCACTTGTCTAGAAGGAGCTTGCCACTGGGATCACATAGAAACCTAAATGTGACAAGTAACTGTCTCAGGAAAGGGGTACTGTACAGATTCACAGGTGCCAGAGAACTTTGGAACAACTGATTGAGTAAATTGCACAAAGGTAAAGTGCAAGAGAAAAAACTTTTCTCAAGGGTGCCCGGGGGCAGGAGGGCAGGGGGGAAGAGAATAAGAGCCCGTTATCTCTGCTTGCAGTGCAAATGTGTTTGTCTGTCCAAATATAAAAATTTGGCAGTTCATATTTTGCGATGGAAAAAACAAACTCCCCAGATTACAGTTACTAATTTAAACACTACAAAAACAGTTAACCGCTGAGGTTTAGGAAAGTAAAGAGTCATATGTATAACAGAGAGAAGGAAGGAACTCAATCAATAATGTAATTTAAATGGATCCCAGGTATGCTAAGCAAACAGTGTGATGTCAACGCACACACGCACGGACAATAAATAAGTTACAGAGCTCAAGAAAAAAAAGAAAGGCCTCAAGGAGATTATCTTTCCTGTTTATACCAGAAAACTTTCTTACCTATAATGATTAAAAAAAAATGAGAAAGGGTCAGAAAGGTTAAGCTGATCTTACTACTTTACTAATAGCTTCTCTGGGTGAAGTCAAAGGAGATGCTTGTATACCTAAACTTGTTTTAGCTATAGGTACAAATAAAGTGGCAGAACAAATGATTTTGAGTTTAAGGAAAATTCAAACTAGATAAGGTAGATAAACATGCAAGGCTTGTAGAACACAAATGCATACAATGTGGTTATATCTAGCTTATCAAGTTCATAGATGAATAACACAGATATTGAGCACTGCAAAAAAGATAATAAATTAAACCACTCAAGTTCTTCTAGAACAGATTACATAGGAGAAATTTTGTAAATCCAGATTACAAAGGAAAAAAGCTTGCACTTTTCTAATTAAATGCATAATCATGGATGCAGATCCATGTTAGCAATGCTAAATGGCTTCTGCTTTAATGAGCCATTTGAAATGAAATGGTTGCCTGCAATTAGACATCTGCAGTCCAAGGACAGCAAGCCAACTATGTAGTCTGGCTGCCAGAATTACAGTTGCATTCCTCAGCAGGACAATGAGGAGAATGGATAATTGTAATTATAACATATACATCCCTTAGTGTTCTGTGGCTGAAAGAGTGTGAACAACAAGGGCTCTTAATACATTTAATTGCTGGCTGCTAATAAAGGGTTGTCAAAAAAGAGAACCATTTTTCAAGTGCATTCCAATTCCATTAAACATCACAAACCAAGGTCACTAACTGCCCACCTGAGGACTAATCTCCAAGGAAACTGCCTCTTAGACCTTGCAAATATCTAGTCATACAGGCTTGGTGTTCAGAAAGTTGCAAGCTGATGTGAGAGCAAGTTGAAGAGACGGGAGACAACAGAGATGTTATTCTAGAGGGTTTAGTACATGCTGTAACTTCTCTACTCGCATTCACTTTATAGAATCTATTTGCAATCTTTTTCCTCTAGAACTTGAACAGAGATCCTAGATACTTTTTAGATGTAACTATTACTGTCTCTTTCCTTACAAACTTAACATATCTGAATATTTCATATATCAAAATGTTTCCATTCACTCATAGGAATAAAAGAAAAAAGGAATTGAACTTTATCTATTCAAAATCAGTGCAGAAAGCATAGCAACATTCTAAGGCAGATCACTTCTCTCACCTGGCCAAATAATAAACAAAGAAAAATAGAATTTCATTACCTTCAGATTTTATCTTTCATTCAGTGATGCTCAACTTTGCAATTCACTGTGAGGATTCGAGTTCTGTCTGCTATATATTCTGAATGTATACTGAAAATTCACTGGGATTTTACTATATTATAATTTCTTCTGTAACAAGCAGCCACCTCAGCTGCTCTGGTCTGTGAATTCTCACTGATTTTTTTAATAAAATTCATTAATGATGCTGACAAAGTGAGAGCATCGTGAAGACATAAGTAAGAATTCTTCCAAGCTTATACACAGGCTATCATCTTTGAATTATTAGGTAAGATTTCTTTAATTTAATTGCTTTCCTCAATTTTTATTTTCATCAGTTCCTAGATGAAGTTGAAATTGAGATTTTACACTTCTTGAATTGAATAGATTCAATTATCTAGACATCCCACTTGACTAATTCATTGGATCCTCTTAAATACTTCTCTCAAGGTCAGCCAAGCAATAATGCTGAATTTCTAAAATTTTAGAAACTGTGGGGAAAGATATTTATTCTAATACTCAGCATAGTTACACTGAACCTTTAGGCACTCAGATCTCCGAATGGAATCCACATGCATTGTGCAACTCTGTATGCAATGCACAGAAACAGAGACATCTCAGAACACAATTCATCTTAACCAGCACTCCAGTTCAGCTAGCCAGTAGCAACTGCTCAGGAGAAAAAGAAATCCTACTCTTTTTTAAGAGTTAAATGTCTTAGAAAGTGTGGAACCTCCATAACACAAGCATCTAAAGCCTGGAAATCTCTCCTCCTCAGAAGGGCCTCAGCAACTCTTTTGTAAAGAGACAAACAACTCATTCCGTTTGACAATTTTGCTTCCATTTACCCAGGATATAGAGAAAACTCATGTCATCCTTTGACTAGCAGATGGGAGGCCTGGTGGAGTATAACACAGTGGGTAAAAAAATTACTAGACCTCTAGGTGTGGTTGAAAAACCTCAGCCTCCTAAAAACACAATACCAAAGTTGGGTTTCCAAGTGCTACCTAAGAACAGTTGAGATACAGTCATTCTACTCTTGTCTGAGAACAACTCTCTTCAGTGTAGGTGAACACGAATAAAAGCTAAAGCAACATAAGAGAAAAAGCATTCAGTATTAGAAGATTCTGGACAGAACTATTAATATTTTACAGGTCCGGCAGTTTCACATTTTCCTTCCTTCAGTTGAGGGAAGAAAGTATGAGGAGGAAATCTACAGCTTTCCAGGTCAAAAGCTGACTGGGCTTAAAAATGCCAAATGTAAAACACCATGCTAGGCATAAAACACTAACAATACTGAATGTGTGCATAATTATATGTTCTCCTTAAATTTACTGTTAAAAAATGCCACAATAATTTCTGTATATTGATTTTTTATTACCTTTGGTGCTTATTAATTTTCATCAGTTAAAAATCTTGTCTTCCTTTAAAGGTGCTTCAGTCATCACCATGAACCACTTGTGATTCTCCTGCTGTCTACACAAGCAATTACGGATGTTTACACTCTATGCTGTCATACTTCATTCCTTATTCGTATGCTCATATGAATCACATGTTTATTATCAAAACACAGCTCCAATCAATTCATGACGATATGATGTAGCTAGTTCTTTTTAAAGCATAAAATATAAAGCATCACTTAGAGAAGCTATCCCTTTTCATCGACTTTCATTAACTGCTGGAATATCACTGACATACTGCTACAAAGTGACCAACAGTGTATTTCGCACAGTTTTTCTTCATTTCCTATTAAAAGTGAGTGCAGCCAAGCAGAACTATATTTAATGAGGATTGGATGTCTTCTTTGGACATTGTTTTCATAAGGGGTTATTCAGCATACAACCGTTATTTCTTGAATCTGTCCATGGAGTAGAAATGTGCTGTAATTAGTAAAGAAATTCTTTTCTTGTAATGGCTTAAAGTGAAATAGTTACTTTTGACCAAATCAGAATAAGAAAAACAATATCCTCAAAAAATTAAAAGCTAAAGAGAGAGTGTGTACTTTCTCTCCGCCCCCCGCCCCAAGTATTCATTAGTCCTAATCAGAACAGGACACAGGAGAAAAATTAAAATGCCAATATTCAATTGCAGTTTTGTCTGTGAAGATCTTTCCACTTTCCTAACATTAATTAAATATATTTTTTATATATCAGATGGAAAAATATTGCTCCAAAAATATTTTTTTAACATTCTTACTTTTTTTTTCTTTTACTGAAGTTGTTAATAGAACAACCCCAGCAAACACTGAATTTTTTCTTTGTATATCTGCCAGACACACAAGATTTAACTCTAGTCTTAACTGTGCTTAAATTATTGGATAAACTTTCCTGGTTGTGTACTAGTGCAATTATTTATCTTTACATTGTTAGACATAAGAACAGAATTTTTGCTGTTCTCTGAAGAGTATTTAGCATTATAAATGTATTTACATCTCTACCAGGTAGCTAGCTAATAATGCATTGAAAATGGTAAATCATTTACTCATACAGAACTCTGGTCCAAAAGAGGCGGTTGTAATATCCTTTGCTGACAAGGCAGAAAATGTTTTAGACTAGATCCAAAGATATTCCATAGGAATGCATGAAATTAAACTTTTATGCTTTTGAAAAGGATACTGCCAGGTGCATAGCTTCAGCTATCTATTTAATTTTTCAAAGCTTAATTCATGAACAAAAGCTATCAGTCAAAAAAAAAACAAAAAACCAAAACCATTCTATGATTCTGTTAGATATCCACTTTACATTTAGACATAACTATTCATAGTTATGAATAACAGTTTTGTGCACTGTCTTAAGGGGGATTGTGACTATAGGGGATAGTAGAATTCTGTTAGTAATTTCTAATGTTTTTAATGAATAAAACAAATGAAAATTCCACATATGAGTAATAAATATTCTACACTAAAATCTATCTGTACTGTCATAAAAGCACTAGCCAATTACCCTTTCCTTCTTGTTTCCCATCTGTCCCAGATAAAATTATGTTTAAATAATATTTTATTTATGGCTGTAGTAAAAATAATTCTAAAAAATCTTTTGAAAACCCATAAATTAACTAGTGGTTCAGTTTTGCAGCCTATAGCAGAAATGAAATACAATCACAGGGAGTTTTATAAACGTCTACAAAGAAAAGATCAAACATTCAGGGGCTGTTGACATCAGCAGAATTGTGCCTAAAGAACCAAGTAGATGTCCCGGACCTTATACGTAGCCATAAGCCACATTCTAGTATATGATAACCAGAGTTATTATACAGAACTGATTTCAGAAAAAAAAAAAAAAAAATCTTAAAAACGAGAACATGCAGTTCCAGTTTTGTCAGGTCTCAATATTTTATTATTACACTCTGGAAATCCTCTATTCTTTAAGTTTGTTTGCTCAAGTTTGTCTGTCAAATATCAATTCTGACTTTTTTAAGTATGTTCCTCAGAAATATAGGGTGAAAACTGAAAACACACATACAACTTAATCTTACAAAACTGAACCCAAATTCTAATATACATTTAATATATAAATGAACTACTAAAAATAAATCACCATTGGATTTCAAATTTTTGTTAACACACATTTTGAGTCTTAAAAAGAGTATGCTTCCAATTGGCATTATTTTGTCAATTTGCCAACTTTTACTCCTCTCCTCTCTGGTTTCAGCCATTGCCAGGTTCTTTAGGACAGGCTAAGTCATTAGTTTAGTGATCAAATGATTGTGAGGTTATACATATACACTGTTCCTCTCTGAACACAACAAATCTGATCCTGCAAAGTCAGGTTTCTTTGAATCATGGCATGCTGGAAAGCAGTCCAGTCCTATTCGAAGTCTGTCTTTCTATTCAACGTCAAAGTATTCTGAAAACACCAGTTGCAGATATATTTTTGAAGGTGCACCTTTAGTCATGTTTATACCACCTTTCTTGTGCTCTGTGATTCAATTTCATATTCATCAATCACATGCTGAAGGGGGTTACAAGTTCACAGCAAGCAACAGAGCTGGATGGCACATGTTATGAATACTGAAGAAAACAGTTTCATAACCAGTGAGGATTAAACAGTAAGTCAAATAAATCAAATAGAAAATCATGCTAATTAATTTTTGGATGTTTGGGTCTTGAGGGGACGGGTGGGTGGGTGGTATTTTCATTAACAAACAAACCCTAAATTTTAAAGTGAGACGTGGCCCTTCTAACCACTAACTGCTATATAGAATATCATAAATT
Organism: Charadrius vociferus; assembly: GCF_000708025.1. Taxonomy (NCBI): domain Eukaryota; kingdom Metazoa; phylum Chordata; class Aves; order Charadriiformes; family Charadriidae; genus Charadrius; species Charadrius vociferus. The sequence goes on along the minus strand of NW_009661374.1, from coordinate 59,923 downwards.
AAGCAATAAACAGTAACAGAAGGTACAGAATTTATTTTATGTACAGAAATGGTATTTAACTGTTATTTCTTCTATGATTATGAATGTTCTGAAATTTTAAATACATTTCACTAGTGGTTAATAGCCTGTAAGAAACTAATTATTCCTCAATATTTGTATCATAGATAAACAATTACAGCACCATTACTATCCGTTAGAGCAAATTTGCCAAGGACTGAAACTATAGTAAGTAAGTATGATAGTTATACATACCATCTCTGAGTGGGTATTAGGATAATTTACAAGACTGTGAGTGAACACATAAAACAATACTAACACTAAACATGTGGTAGCTCTTAGGAAATACACAATACTATAAAAGGGATATTTTCTAGTCAGGAGAGACTAGAACTTGTCTTTGTACTTGGAGGAATATTGAAAACACTAGCACAAATTCATAATTGAGCCAATGATAACGTGCATATATTCTGATAAGTCTTTAGATTATTTATTTATTTTTTTAATTTTTTTTTACTGGCTTGGTTGGTTTTGTTTGGTTTTTGGGGGGCTGGCTGAGAGACAGTTTTACCATGTAAACATTCAACATCTAAGTAATCAATCTCTCTTTCTCGGCACTTCTATCCCACTTCTCTCTTTTAACATACCATAGTAACAATGTTCAAAAGTAGCCACCAATGTAGAGAGTGGTAAAGTAAGTTTTAATGGGTTTATATATAACATTAAAAATAGCTGGCATAACTTTTCAAAACACACAAAAAAAGAATAAAAAGGAGGAAATATAGATGAATAATCTTAGTCAGGTGTTATGCGATCAGCTATCAGGAGGCAGGCTGAAGAGAGAAAGTGCAACAGCAGTGGAGCGGAACGTGTTAGAAAAGAGGGCTCCGCTCTTTTCCAGATATGACACTATGATAGAGGTTTCACAAAAATGAAAGTCCTAGATGAAAGGAGGCAAAGAAGAGAAGCCTGGCTGAATATCTCACTGAGGAAACGGCTGCCTCACCAGTCTTGACTTCCTGAGAATTCACACAGGAGAGATGACCTAACTGTATTAAAAAAATTCAGTGACAACAGTTACGGCCTCACACACCACTTAAGAGACACAAATCCATAGGAAACCAGGCTTCCTTACTTCTAGTGCTCAAGGTACTACTTATATTATTGAAACAACAGAATGAAAGTAAAATCAATCAAGCAGCCAGGTTCACACCACTGGCAGCAAAACCAGTATATCCACCATATTACTTCAGTGCCAACTCATAATGGTCTAAGCAGAACATAAGAAATACAGCAATTCTCTATGTTTTTGTTAGAACTCAGAAGCATGTTTATGTATTGCCAGAAGTACAATGGTTCATAAAATCTAAAACTTGCTGTAGGGCAAAGAAAGTTCAGTTCATGCAAAATTCAGGCTGTGAATATATATAGCGACAAAATACACACTAGTCAATGCTTTTACCACTACAGGCAACGGCAATTCTCTGCCTGAACTTCCACCAAAAATTATGTAATCTCAATATGGTCATAAAACAGAATTTGCTTTCAGTATAATAAACATTTATAAATGATATGCTGTGTTTTCAGTTTCAGGACGGACAAAATTACAGGGATTCTTTTCTGTTGGTATTTTAATTAGAGATAACTTCTTCTTCCCCAAGATGATTAAAATACTTCAGTATGCTTTTCCAAGTATTTTTAATACTGCATGCTTTTATTTCACCTAAAATATCCCCAGTGAGAAGAAAATAATTCCTCAGTGAGAATGTATTTTAATGCTTCATTAAAAAAAGTTCTTTCTCAGATTTCTTTGAGGTGAAACTGTTTGGGGCTTTATTCCTATTAGTAGTAGTAGTAGTAGTAGTAGTAGTAATAATAATAATAATAATAATAATAATACCTAAATATGGATTTCCTGTGAGAATTTTTGCTCAGTCAGGTGAAAGGGAGTCACTGAGGCATTAGAAACTTGTTTCAATGACTGGTGATCCTAGTGAAAACTCAGATCACCTCTGGTGATCTATTAACATCCGTAGAGATATTTACTGTGGCAGTGAAAGTAATATTGCTAAGAGGGCAACACACTACAGGAAATGCCTACAACAGAATTCCGTCACTCCTAACTGCCAATCTACCAGCAGAGAGTGTAAAGTTAACTCTCAGTTTGGTTTATTCCTTTATCATCTCTTTATCTCATGAGAAACATCTGCCTTTTTTAACAATTCCCTCCTGTTTGTAGAGAATAGGATTATGAAGAAAAGCCAAAGCAATTATTAGTGATGTAAGTGTTTAAAACAAACAAACAAAAAATGTCAAATTCAACTCTCCAAGGAAGAATAGCATACGTGCTGTACTCACTCCAAGTATTAAATTGCACTTTTTAAAGCAGGTATACCTAAAACAAAAATTAAATATTGGCATAAGAAACATATTAGAGAGAGAGGGTAGGAGAAAAATAATAGAACTATTAAAGGCTATAATTATTTTCGTGGGTTTACAAGCTCGAGATAGAGAAGTAACCCAAATGAAGCACTGAAAATCGAAAGGAACACATGTAGATTATACTTTCTCTTATTCTATTAAATAGTCATATATTCTACAGTAATTTTACTGTAGCAAGAAATTCACAGTCAAAAAAGGAGCTGTGCACCTGCTACTTCTTGCTCTCATTGGTCCAGTTTACAGTTCTACAGTCACCCAAGGAAAAGTACCTGGCACACCAAAGTACCAGAATTGAAACTGTAGGGACCACCAAGGGGTCCATCACACATTTCTGAAAGTACTTTGTACTTTACAACCCTTTCCACTCAAATGTTTACATAGAATGCATAACATACATATATAGCACACCTTTATTAGACTTTAGAATTTAGTATACCTGTGAATGTTTAATTTTTAGAAGGAGGCTTCTCACATTAGATTTTAAGACAACTGAATTATTTAGACTGGATGTAAGGAAGAAATTCTTTATGATGAGGGTGGTGAGACACTGGAACAGGCTGCACAGAGAAGTTCTGGATGCCCCATCATTGGAAGTGTTCAAGGTCAGGCTGGATGGTACTTTGAGCAACCTGGTGTAGTGAAAGATGTCTGCCTATGGCAGCAGGGTTGGATTAGATGAGCCCTGAAGGTCCCTTCCAATCCAAATCATCTGATGATCCTATGATTCTATAAAGTCTTGTTTATTAAAGTCTTGTGATTTACTTTTTTTGTTGTTCTAGATACAAGCTCTCCCTTGATACACATATTTCTGAAAAC
>NW_009661374.1:0-56653 GCF_000708025.1 Charadrius vociferus | reverse complement strand
CCCTACATTACAAATCAAGGAAAATCATTCTGATTTTACAATAACATTTCAGTTCATGGGTAGGTTTTATAAAGAAACCAGGGCAGCAAGTCTACCATGGTGTACAATGGACAGAGATAATCTACTCCAGTCACTCTGGACATCTACTTTTCTGTATTGATTGATACATGAAGATTACTTATGTCTTTCCCTCCAAGCATCTTTTACTGAAAGACAGAATGGAAAATTTTTGCAGAATAGCAGTTCCTAGAAAAGTAGGGCTTTTGCTATTGTAGTTGAAAGAAAAATAGGAAAGCTATTTGTCCAATCGGGACAGTTAGCACAACACAGAAAAATCTCTTAATCAGATTTTTTTTTTTTTTTCACTTCTGGAAATTTTATATCTGCTCACAGCGCACTAGAAACACTAATAACTTTTACAAGGTGTCAGATGCAACATTAATGCATTTATCCTGCTAAAAGTTAATAATTAATCACAAAAAAAAAAAATTAATACCTCTATAGCAGAATCATATACTAGAACTATCCAGGAAATATCGAATGTTTGGAGACACAAACAGATACCAGAAACTATTGAAATTTATACTGAAGACAGGGTGGCATTTATGGATGGCAAAAGTGAATAAAACAATTTAATGTATTGTGCAGTACCTATTCAGGCACACTAGTGAAAATCCAACTGAAATCAGTAACTACACCTGAACTGAAAAACATAATACTTTAAAGAATTAAACCTTTTTCTAACAACAAAGAAGTACCCTCCCAAGTTGTACCAAAACAGCCTGAGCTTGATTACAAAATGAAAATAAAGATCATAGCCATCATGGTGGAGACAATGACTCTAGGAGGAAAGTCAATGAACTATTAAATAGGAAATCACCTGTTTTCAGATTTTACTTCATGACTATTACATTCCTCCAGTGAGCCATTATCTGGTAGAGGGGGGCTTAATTTTCTGGCAGAAAATTTCCATACATTTAGCATAGCTATTCATATCGTAATGTGCAATCACCCCCTCATAAAAAATTCCAATGAAAATGTATGCTTTCCCAGCATGGTACCTCCATTAGCACATCCAACTGCCTAGTGAACTCAAAAGACTTAATGTTATTCCATTACTGGCTGTTGAAGGCCTCATTATCTAATCTTGGCCTACTCAATGGCTCATACTCAGAATTTTTTTTTTTTCTCCCCTAGTTTGTGTTCCCACAGGGCATTACTCCACTGAAATAAGTAATAGACAGATGTACATAAATAATATTATCCTACTAGTTAGAGACCTCTGGGTCACATGAATTGTTGAACTAGTACTGAAGTGTACTTTTTGTTTCCTTTTTGTTTTTCGGTTTGTTTTTTCAAAAACAACCCTTGAATTCTTGCTGTTGTCCCGATAATGAGAAAATATATTGAGAGAATAACATCACAATAAATTGGCCCATGGAGATTTGGCTTACTAGCTTCTGCAGTGCAGCCTCTGGCAAATCTGAAAATGCTATGGAACCTCATAAACCTTTTTAGTACTTTACACAATCAGGATCTTATCAAAAGATAAGACCTGGAGCTTTGTCTGCTTTTCTGACATACAGAACAGCTATATGTGTTTAAAGACTCCAAAACTCCTTCCATCCTCTCTCCACCTCAGGCAAGAACTAAATTGTTTGGGTTTACAGAGTGCAACATGAGAAGAGATAATTTCATAAGGTCTCTATAAAATAAGCATAGATTAGTTTGAACAGATAAGGAGTGATAGTCTTCACTAAATGTCATCAGGAAGAAAGTAGTGTAGAGTGCTATAGTTTCTGATATGGTCATTAAATTTGCTACCCAAGTCCTATGCAACCAGATTAATTGTTAAGAAGTTCCTTCAGGTGGTGAAATCTGCAAAAATCCGCAACAATTAAAACAGAACATACTGCTGGAAAAATTGAGACAGGACTGACAATTGACCTTCTGGGACCAGCCTTGAAAGCAACAATATTATTATGTTTTAGGGAAACACAAAACATGCAGTCTTGTTTACTTGAACCTTCTACTGTATTGTTAGTGCATTTTCAATTACTTTATCAAAGTATGTCAACACCTTGGTGTGTATGTAGTCACTGATTCAAGATAGGGCACCAAAGTAATATAGTCAGTATTAAAGAACACATACACCCCTAGAGCTACAGACAAGGCAGATTAGAACTGTAAACACACCATCAAAAGTCAAAGAACAATAAAATAAAAAAAATGGGGCTGGGGAGGGGGGGTTGATAGGCGGTGTATAATGCTGTATGTGCAAAGCCCACGTACATCAGAAAGGAATCTTTTCATCTAAATTCAGCCATATAAAATTGGCCAGCCAATCATCTGGGTTCTTTATAGACACCTCTTCAGTAATGCAGTCTATGCAGCTTTTAAGACAAATTTCTGTATTCTTCCTCTACTGACTGAAAAGGAAATATAGGCCATTACTGGACAGCTGAATTTTACACAGATTAAGTCAGGAGAGGTGAACTCCAAACATACTGTTTAGACATCTTCTTCATTAGTAGGTATGTATGTGCAGTTCACTCTGAAGCACAGGCAAAGGATATTAACTTGTTCTCTGGGTAGTTTATTTGCAAACAGAAACAAATGAAACCTATAAGGCATGGCCATGACCATGAAAGAATATGTCTGAATAGACCAAGCCACTGCTGGATTATTTAGCAGACAACTAGCCATTCCTGGAAAGGCTTTACATGTTTTGCCACCAAGATTTCTGCAAGGTTGACTGTTCAACAGCTGCACAGAAAGGAGACAGGCAGGTTAACTGTGCCTATGGCTGTACAGCATAGACAAGCTCAATTCATGATTCTCCTGGCATTAAAACACAGCAAACCAGCCAAGCTCTGAAAAGAACATAGAATCATTAGGTTTCTTATTAATAGTCTGATAATATCACAACTGATACATTCTGACACATCTTCTGTGGCTGTAAAAGCTTAAGTTCTACTTGAGACCACACTATATTTAATAAAGTTTTGTTGTAGTCTGAAAAGTCTGCATGCCTGTTAGGATTAAAATACAAGCAAAGCAGGAAGTAATGCAGATGTTTCTCTCAAAACAGAGGGATAACTTCTAGAAGAAAATGAAGAACTGGTACTCTGGTTTACCAACAATTTGATGTCTGTGTAATAAGCTACAATTCTGCTTCAGGAATATGGGTACAGCTTTCAATTTCATGGCTCTAACGGCTGTTGGTTTTGGAGAGGTTCCCTCAGATCAAACAGTGCTCTACAGAGCTACTGGAGATGAATCTCTCGGAGGACAGCCAGGAGTAGTTGTTGTGTATGATTAAAGATCATAAGACAATCCAAGTTGAAGAGACCTCAAGACTTCCCTAGTCCAACCTCTTGCTCAAAGTAACATCACTTCTGAGGTCAAACCACATCTCTCAGAACTTTATCAGGTCTTGAAAACCTGCAAGGATGGAGACTATAGAACTTCTCTGAGCAATCTGTTCTACTGCTTTACTTTCCTCATGGTGAAAAGGTTTTGCCTTATATCCAGTCCAAACCACTCTTAGTTTATGCTTTTGCTGTTATGCTTGTGCCATGCACTGCCAGGAATAGCTTGGCTCTGTCTTCTTGATAACCTCCTTGCAGGTGTTGGGGGGCTGCTGTCAGGTCCTCACAACGCTTTCTTTTTCCCAGGCTGGTTCCCTCAGCCTCTCCTCATAGTGCAAGTGCTCCAGTCCTTCAGCCCTGACAGTCTTGGTGGTTCTCCGCTGAGCTTGCTGCAGTTTATTGAGATCCTCCTTATATGAAAAAGTTACTGTATATGTTCTGCTCATGCTTCCAAATGTAATATTTGAAATGTTTCACTCTTCTGTTTGAGTCTTGAAGTATTTTTTTCAATCCCCTACTATCTTCAGGAAAAAATAATTACATTCTTTATTGGTTTTATGTGTTACCATATAAGTCAAAGAAAACACAGCTTGGGGTGGGGGCGGGGGAAACACAACACCACAGACCCAGGTATCCCTCTAAGAATCCATTTCTAAGGGGGTAAAGTCACATTGCGGAAGCGTAACTGACCACATCATTCCATAATATGCAATGGGTTGCTCCCAGTAATGTTTCTACTGCACACACAAAAATTTAAAAAATGCTTATAGTAAACAAAAAGCAAGCAAACAAACAAAAAGCAACCAAAAACCACCATTAACTTTTCACATGATTACAAAGCCTTAAATGAAAAAATTTTCAACATCTGCCATACTTCTTACATTGAACAGCACTTGGCTGAATATTAGTCACCTACCTGTAATAATGCAAACTGCTTCAAAAATTAAGTACTGCGTTTCAAAGTTATCACAATATATGGAATATAAAGAAAACAATGCTTTAGCAGTTTCGGAGAGTTGAAGAAATCTCTGCAAATGAAGAGCTAGGAACACATCTTCTTGGGGAATAGCTCACTCTTTAGGGGCAAATCATTAGTAAAACTTGTGTTAGATCTGGTAGGCTAGTTGTTGCTCATTTATATTCCCAGAAAAGCGCTTCATTATTTTTCTTTAACAACTATGATACCTAGTGTTCAGATAGTAAAGGTTCTCTCATTTACCTTCTACTGCTCTACTGATGGACTTTCTGTCTTGATCTCACCTGTAAATCAATACAGGTCCCTGACATTCTGACTCTAACTAGCAGCATTAAATAAACTTCATATAGATCACCTAAACATTTTGATTCCCAAGACTATTCTGATGAAAAGTAAAAGAAACATATGCTAGTATCCCCAAGATAAAGAAAAGTAAACTAATACATATAAAAAATTGAACGTCTGCTTGTAATTTTTACTCCTGGAATCCCCTCTCCCTTGTCTGATCTTTCATTCATCAATACATTTTGACTCAAGCATCATCTTTACAGGTCTTGATTCACAGCTTTTTGAAAGGAGTGTGATCTTTGCCTCAGAGAACTGCTAGCAAGGATGCAAAAGCTAACAAAACTCACTGATTTTCTACCAATTTATTTTTCCTGAATTTTATTATGTCCAGCTAAACTTCAGTAAATATACACTTTATATTTCACATTTTACAGATTCACTTTATTCTTCTTCCATTTATATATTTCCAAGAATATCCCATATGGGTTGTTGGTTGGGTTGGTTTTTTTAGGAATGAGCCTTAAATGACAATCTGATCTCATCAAATTCAGAGTAACTACAATAAAATTGGCAGGTACCTTTTTTTTAACTGAATGCAGCTGATTTTGTTAAATGAATACACACACTTCATCTGGGTGCAGGAAAGAGCATAATCCTCACTTTTCTCTGTGTCTTTCTCTAGAGAAATTGTAGTCTACTACAATGTCATTCAGTATTCTACATCCATGTCTAAAACACAGAATCAGCATTGACTTCTTTCTACAGTAGTAGATTTAAAAACGTCTTTGTAAATGCTTATAAATGCTAATAAATATTTGTTTGTAACCAAAGTAAACCTGAGCTTTATGTTCAGCCTTGCAAAACTACATATAAAGCTCCTTACGTTGCAATTTATAAACAAACCCAATAAAAGTTTGCTTTGTATAACACAGCTGTGCTTGAGACCTTATGACTTATTTTTCCATTTAAAAAGAACTTTCAAGATCTTCACATTTAAACCCCTTTAAATTGTTTAAAAACAGTTTTCTAACTGCTGGTGTCTGTTCCTAATCGACGACCTTTATCTAAGACAAGTATTTAGTCAATGTATAGGCCAAATGTGGAACAGTAAAGTCGAAACCTAAGCGTGTTCAATGCTAAAAGAAACACATACACAATACTCTCTGATGCAACTTGACATAAATTTCAATAAAAGGTATATATATTTTTCTTTGTAGATTTAAGTTTTTCAACCAGAAAACTGTCTTAGGACTAAACCCAGCAAATAAAGATAGAGAACCCGACTTGTATTAACATTAGTAGAGGAATATTCAATTTTAAAGAAAACATTTGTGTTGTTAATTTTCTTGTTAATTGCAAAACTGTGGCAAATCTAAGCATTTACTAATTGAAATCATTAAGCACAACTTTGCTTTGTACAAAGATATGAAGACCTAACTGTGCCAAAGAACAAAGAAGCCTTTCTAATTGCTCCCAGATGTTGCTATAAATCTTTCAATCCAAGACAGAAACATGTCCTTCCATGAATATAGAGTTTAGTTTTTCAATTCATGATCATGCAGTGAACTTCAGGCTAAGGACTTTACATGCATGACAGTGCTCTTCAAACAGAAAGCTGTATGTCAGTGTTTACATTTCCATATTCAAAATTAAATTGGCCAAAGATGTGAGGAACGACAAGAAAGGGTTCTTCATACAAGTGACTAGTAAATAGAAGCACAGGGAAGACAAAGGCCCATTGCTAAACAGTTTGCTGATGACACTAAAATGGGTGGTGTGGGGGCGTAACAGAAGTGAAAGCCATCTTACAGAGTCCTGGGTAGGCTAGCAAGAACTGTGTGCAGTTTAGCAAAGACAAGTGCAAAGACAACGTAACCAAGAAGCCCAGTATGTGCTAGGATCCATGTGGCTGGGGAGCAGACTTGCTGAAAGGGACCTGGGGGTCCTGGCAGACAGCAAGCTGAACATGAGTCAGCTATGAGCCGCTGCAGTAACAAAGGAAAATTGGATCCTGGGCTGCATCCACAGAGGCAATACTAACAGAGATAGAGGTGTGATCATCCTACACTACTCAGTGCTTGTAAGGCCGCATGTGAAGCACTCTGTCCAGTTATGGTCCCCACAATTCAAAAAAGACACTGACACACTGGGGAGGATCCAAAGGAGCACCACAAAGATGATCAAAGGGTGGAAAATTTTCTCTCTGAGGAAAGACTGAAGGAGCTAGGTCTTTTCTCCATGGAGAAGGCTCAGGGGAGACCTCCTCACAGTATTCCAGTACTTAAAGGGCAATTACAAAGGGGACGGAGGCTGTCTCTTCACAAGAACCCACATGAGGAGGACAAAGGGCAATGGACACAAGGTACACCGGAAGAGGTTTCATCTTGATAAACACATTTTTTATAGTAAGAATAATCACTCAACCTCCCCAGAGACATGACGGAGCTCTTATCACTGGAGGTTTTCAAGACAATTGGACAGCGTGCCAGATAATCTCCTCTTGGCTCCCTTTCCCATGGAAGGTTGGACAAGATGATATTTCGAAGTCCCTTCCAACCTGGGCTGTTCTATGATTCTGTGAAATCCATCACTGGCCAAAAGGTGTCTATAGGTATGCCAGTATTCTCCAAGGAGACCAGGACAGTCCAGTCAGGAAATTTTGTTTACATCACCTTTTAAATTAGTCCAGCAACTTAATGAAACAACTGGCCAGCAGTACTCCAGCTGCTAGCTTGATGTTCCCTGTCTCCAATTCTAGACACACACTACTGCAAGAGTATCTCCTCAGGAAGACCTCCTACTTCCAGAATTTGTGTTAACATGAATCATACTGTAAGAAGCACCCTAGGGTCTAAGACAGAAATTATGAGCACTGTAAAAAAAAAAAAAAAAAAAAAAAAAAAGGGTTGGGTTTTTTTTTTCCCAGTTTGAAGATAAATAAATTTAAAAAAAAAAGTTTCTTTTCAGCAATCCTGCAGACGAGAATATTCCTTCAGATACAGAGTTATTTTAATTTGGATTATAACTACAGTCTTTCTCAAACTTTGGAATTACATCAGAATAACTGTCCTGTATTTTAAGCAAATAGTAGGCTAAGAAATCCAAAATAGTCTAAAGCTAAAATTGCTTATTTTTTATGTAAACAACACCGAGAACAATCATATCATCAGGCATACACTATTTGCAAAGTGGTATTTTCTGAAATATGTCATTTATTATAAAAAGACTGAAAAAAGATTGCCCCCTGTGCTCAGAAGTACCTTTCAATTCTCAGTCTTCACTCACAATAGAGTGAAGTGTAACAAAGTAACTTACATAAATCCAAACTGAGTTACCAAAAAAACCCTTACATTTTCTTTTTACAAGTTACCTTTGAAGACCCATTTAACAAATTATATACTTCACGTTAAGTGCCAAAGTAGTCCAGTTGACTTCAACAGGAGTAGAGTGTCCAGTTAACTTCAACAGGACTACCGAGAAACTTTGTATTGCTTTTTCAGCAAGAAAGCAGGTTAAACATTTTGTTGAGCTGAGGCCTCAATCAACAGCTCAGTAAACAGACGGACTGAATAACACATCCATTGCTACATATGACAAAAAGAGGTAAAACGAGGTTTTGTTTTTATAAACAACTTTGAGAGAAATTACATGCACAGAATATCCTTTACAAAATAATACGTTCCTATTAGCATTTCAACACTAGGTTTGAATAATTGTTTCTATACCATCAAATAAAGGAATTCTTAAAAAGTTTAGTATTTATTTCCAGGATGTTACATAGCTTCTCATTATCTGAAACAGGATACAGCCTTATCTCTGTTATTAATATACTATGCTTATAATCAGACCTTGGAAAGCGGGAATAGGGAGAGTATAAAACATTTACTCTGTTTCACAGCACCACAACACTTAATACTTGTCAGTGCATTCAGTATGTTATTTTTTCACCTATTTCCTATGCTGTATGTGGCTTGGGACAGCAGAGGCCTCAGGCACACAAAGAAAATATATAATAATGAAAGTACGTTAATTTTGTTTCCAGCCTGACATAAAGGTATCTACATGCAGATTCAGGTCAATGCTTGAATTTTGCTAGGCACTGTTTAATAGCTCTGTATGTGTGCTTGTGGCAATTGTATTCCCAGTAGACTATTTAAGTGGAAAATATATTTCCTGCTACAACTCTAGATAGAAGGTTGATTAAACAGCCTGAATGCAGGCATATACAACTGTTTGAAATAGTCAAAGATATGTGAAACATTCACAGGTGTGCAGACATGACTTTGGACTTATAGAAGACCTGTGGCTCTCTGGAGGGGCAGGTGGAGGCAAGGCACAATATCCTGTGGCACCTGCAAAGCACTAAAATTGAGTCCATGGTGTTCTGGACAGGAAATAGAGTTATCCCTTAGGACAATGAATTTAAGCAATAACTATATATCTGATCTGGATGATAATCCCAGTGAAGTCTATGTGCACTATATGAACCCATTTAAAATTAGAAATAGTGGGTTGCGGCTTAAGAAGATAAGCAAAAAAAAAAAAAAGCTTTATAGGGAAAAGTAATATCTTTTATCAGACAAATCTATATACATCTGGAAATCGAAAGAAACAGAAAAAACATTCAAGCACAGGTCCCCTCAGGTCTTTCACAGAGAGGATGCTATGCCCAGAAGTTTGTTTCTTTCTACTAGCTATGTCAACAGGTCTAGTAATTAGTTAGTATCAATTAGTAACAGAAACAAATAACACATTCTTGTTTTTCATAAATCAGAAGTACATAATGAATGAAGACAGACAGAGCTTACCAAACTATGCCCAAATTAAACACCTGAATATTGAGACAAATATTTACACATAATTTTCACTCTTTTTCACTCCATTACAATACGTAGTATTTAATACTCCATCAGAAAAAAAAAAAATCAACTCTTCAGTTCATCTGCACTATGATATCTAAACTGGGCATACATGTAGTAAACTAAAAGTTAGCCAAATTACACACGTATACCGATTTCCAAAGGACCAAGATTTTATCCAGAACATACTTTCAAACCTTACTGTTGAGTGCATACCAGCCCTAACAGGCAGTGCCACTGCGAAGCTGACAAGCACACAATAAGAGCTAAATTGATAGTCCCTTCTCTCCACAAATATAATTATTTATATTGCTGCTTAACCTACCATGGGTATCCTGATACCATTCTACATCCTACAATTGTAGCCATAATCATTGCAAGAGTTGTTCATTCCTCCAAATAAGCCTGCTGATTACCAGCTTTAATTGATTATGCTGCTCCTAAAGACAACATTCTTTAGCCATAACAGCAAATAAACAGAATAAAAGTAATCTTGCTTTTGGTTCACTTTTCCTGAAAAGTTACAATAAATACAGTGTATGAATAAATTATTAAACTGAATCTCAGAATGCATATCCTAAGGAAACGTATCTTGTTTGACAGGTTATGATATACTGGGCTACAATCCTCAGACTTTGAATTTCACACAGCGCAGAGACACTTGCATATTTCCTGAGTAAAGGTACTTAAGTTCTTATTTCAAAAAACAGCCTATGCTTCAGCTAGTTTTCCAGACTGTACAGGAGCTCTTGCAGGTTGCATAAGCTCTGCTATTTCCCTACTTGCTGTTACAATGAGTTCCCTTTATTACTTTGTAAAGATGTAACAGGAGAGTTCTAACATGAAAGCATTGTATAAATCTATGGTAATCTTACTATATTTATAAATATACGCATACATACTCAAACTACATCTGGAAGAATTCTATGATATCTTCCATAGGAGAGAAGCGGCAATTTCTGCTAAATGCTGTACAACACTTGGACACATCTTTCCTTAAGGATAGGATTGCAAGTTTCTGATAAGTCCTGTCTCCTAAAATACAAAGAAAGACTACATACAGGAGTCAAACATTTAATAACACAATTAATTCTCAAAATAGCTGACATATCATTTCTAAAACATCTTACAGCATGAAATCCTGCTTAGTCCATAAACTCCTGAAGTTAACTGTGCCTAGAGGAGATTCCTGTCTTGTAATGCCATAATAAGTAATTGTTTAGTATTTCCTTTGAAGTACACATTTGCTGCCATGCTGTCTTACTAAACACATCTCATCAGCAAGTCCAGAAAAGTCCTTTTGCTAAAGCGATAATTATAAAGTTGTGTACATAACAAGCTATCCTCTTTGAAGCTCTGAATCAGAATCTGAGGCTGTATTTCTATAATGAATATATCTTTTTATTTTTATGGATCTTTTCACCCTCAGGAATGTTAAAAACACCTTTATCTCATCAAATCCTTCTGTCCAGTCTCAGTACCTGTTAGCAGTTACTAAATTGTTATTTAACTAGCTATCTCAAATATAAAACTTCTATATCTCAAATATAGTTATTGCTGTATTGTTAGGTACAGATAAGAAATTAGTTTCACAAATGTCCTTTTACTGTTAATAGAACTAAATGACTAATTTGTAACAAGTTATTAAAAAAAATGGAAGTCTTATATTCTATAAAAAAATTAATTGCTAAATTAAAGAGATTACCATTTCAAATGAAGAACATAAACAAGTATGAAATAATTTATGATTTTTTAAAAAATCAAAGCATACTCTAAGGAATTAGCAGGATGTGAGGCAGCTCTAGATTCTGTATAACACTGCTAGCTTAGCACCTAAAGTTCATTAAAGCACTAATTGAACAAGCTTAAAAATACTATACTTGCGATGACTGTATTGTTTTTACCCCCAAGTGACTATAAAAGTCCATTTGCCTAAAGTAAAGCAAAACTAACCTTCAGAACTTTCTATCTCAGTACAGAATTTGTACACAGTGTAATAACCTCACTACATATTCAATTTGTACAGTCATTGAAAATTCTGATATCAAGGTACATCTGATGATACCTTCCTTTGGGAGGAAAGCAAAGCAGTGAATTTTGGAGAACGCTGCACAAAAAAACTAAGAAATTGAGGTACAGAACCAAATTAGATTAAAAAATAAACTGAACTAAATATACAAATTACTAACATTGCTAATAGAGTATATTTCCAGTTTTGCATCTCCACAATTTCTTGAGTCAGTAATTAAGAGCTTAATTTTAAAATCTAATCTCTTGTTTTATCGCTACTGTATTTTTTTTATTCACAATTGTTCTTGGCTCATGTTGCTCACCTAACCTTTGATTAACATGGATCAGAGACACTTAGATTCAGATTCTTAAGCAGGTTTTTTGGGTGGGGGTTTGGGGTTTTGTTTTTATTGCTGTTGTTTTGTTTTAGAGGGTTTTTTTGAGTAGGGTATTGAACCTGGGAAATAGATACTTGTCTTTCACAGCAGTAGAAGAGCACCCTTAATATTATTCATGTCCAATTACCTGACATGGGAGCTAATTATCTTTTTCATTAAAAACATCATTAAGTCTTGGTTATATCATGATAAAAAACTGAAAAACTGAGTCACTTTTCTTAATTCTAGATTTTTAGGTTTCAGATGGTTCTTAAGCTACAAGTGCCGTGGTTCCAATGCCTTCCCTGATTCTCTTAATCTCTTCCAATCTTGTTTATAATGGAAAAAATATACCTTCCAACTGTATTAGCTTAATCAAGTTAAACATGATTAAAAAACCTTTACCAAAAGTAAGCCAAAGGACTCTAATGATTATCAGGCTCTTTCACCTGATTACAGCTAGCCATTTAACACAGCTTTCATGCATTAGTCCCATTCACTACAGCAATTTAGGGTTTTTCAAACAAGTTGATTTAATGCAACTGAAAATTGTTTTCCATTGTTGTCCATCCATACTCACCCTTACACCATTCTTTTCTTTAGCAATTCTTTATCTTACCATTGGATTCAACAAAGCTTCTGAGAATATTAAACTAACATAACCACAAAGGTCAGAAGGTGAACATTGAGATGAGATAAACTAGACTTCACAGGACAGTCATAAGGTTTGGACATTGAGAGGTCACTTAGCAGAAGTTGTCTTACAATCAGGAGAAACAGAGAACAAACAAAGAATATAATATATAAATGTGTCCCCCAAGTCTTTTGAGTGTGCAAATATGGAGAGCTAATTAGGGGAACATACCTACACACTTATGAATCCAACATTTCATTTCCATTCTCAAATTCCAAAGCAATTATAACTTCATCATTTTTACTGTATCCCTCAAAATTCAAGATGAATTTCCTAGACAGTTCAGTGGAGTGAATGCATTGGTATATTCTTTTGATTAAGGACAATGTATGAAGGTATTAGCATTTTTCCTGGTATCTTTGCATCTTTTTTACAGTTATGTATTTAAATAAAATATCCTTGGATCTTTTCTCCTTATCCAAGGAAGTCTATGCATCAGCTTTTAATTATTTCAAATCTTTATTCAGAAAATCTCATCTCTCCTTTTTTGAATCAGTTGAAAATCTCATATACAGAAATGAACCATAAGCCCATTCTGGCTGTGCAACAAATCTCTACATTTTTGCCCTCAGTATTTGATATCACTCCAAATTTTTATTACAACTAGTTTTCACTTGCTGAGAAATATTATGTTTCATGGTGGAGAGCACCTAAGCTTGAAAAGCACACTATGTCTAGAAAAGAAAGGAGAAATTAAAAAAATATGTAAAAAAATAAACAAGAGAATTAAGTGTTGGAAAAGAAAGCACACAACTAAGTAATGCCCCGTTCTGCTAGGCAGCCTACGAAACCTATGAGAGACAAACTATGATTTTTTCTGATGAAATGCTTTATTATTGACCTTAGATAAAGCATTCATCAAGTACCACAGTGCTTCCCTGCACCTGCTGCATACAGCTACTAAAGTGAACATTAAAGAATAGAATTAATAGTCAGAATAGAAAAAAGCACACTCTTTTCTACGCAAGATGAAAGCAGATAGCAAAATTGGATGATAGGCAAAAGCAATTAGTAAGGAAAACTTTACGTCAACGAAGCAGCAGAGCTTGTTAGGTCATCTTAATTATGCATGCTAAGTTCTGACTTGAGGCACAGAAAACTAGAAGATTAATAGTTGTACAGTAAAAGAATTCTTAACTCATAACACTTTATTCATGCTCTGCTTCGCTTGGTCTGAATCATGGTTGTCATATATAAATGTAGGAGTGCATTTATGCTCCGAGTTTGGGGTTTTGTTTGTTTGTTGATTTGGTTTGTTGGGTTTTTTTCTCTGTGCTACTTGTATGGAATCAAAAATAAGAAGTCAAGTATATCAAAGTAAAGTTCCTTGAAAATAGCATGTTACTTTTCTGATTTCCAGAATATCTTTCCATTAATACAGTACAGATGACAGTACAGTTAGAATTTAACAAAAATATTCAGTCGTCATAATTTAGCAGTTTTTCCACCTAGCAGGAAAATCCAAAACGCAATGGTTTTGCTCCAGGCTAAATCAGGATGAACCCTTGCAAATCTAAACTTTTTACAAAATAAAAGCTAAAGTTAAATAAATTACATGTTTTTATTTAATTCTGTTGTTTTGTTTTGTTTTGTTTTGTTTTTTAACTTACATTATAAATTCATTTTTGAAGAAGAAATCTTGTTCTGGTTGAAAATTAGCGTGTTTTTTAATGCCAAGTCACTTTGCTCAAGTGGTTGCTAAGTAGCAACCACTTTCAACTTTCAAAATTTAGTATAAAGTTAGTGAAAAATAACAGTAATGAATATATCATATATCAGAGAACTGTTTAAAGATCCTCAATCTGGTTAGAAGTTGTTTAGTAACGTTGTAACACAAGGCTCCATTTCAGACTACTTTTCAGTCTGCATTGTAATCTGCAATGCTGACGTACTTTCAAGGCAGATTGCCCCAACAGAACCACAGGTTTGCATACCTGAATCTATCATACATTTGTATACAAAAAAAAAAAACCAAAACCAACATTCATTTTGGTGACATACAACTCCAAATATTTATCTTGGAGCAAACGTCAAAACTTTCGGTGATGTTATTCAACCTCTTTCGATTTGAATCCTGTTCTTATATTATAATTAGCTAGTCCCTGGGACAGAAATGTACATGGAAAAAATATTCTACAGATGTTGGGGGGAGGACGGTGGGGGGAAATGAGTGAGTGGGTGTGTGGTTCTTAGTTGCCAGCTGGGGTTAAACCACAACTGTCATACAAATAAGTTAACATTTATTAAATAATAGAATGATTAAACATGGAAACATTCATTAGATAGTTTAAATAGGTTTTTCCAAAGCCCTTACAGAGAATCTTAAGAAACCCTAAAAGGAGAGCGAAACATGATGGAGAATTTGGTTTTCACCCCTAATCTTCTTGGGTGTGCTAAAGCATCACCCTTTCCAGAGTTGTCCTGAGGAGCAGCCTAGAAACAAAGGAAAAACTATTCTAATTGAAGTCAACAGGATCCACACTTGGAAATCTGACTTGGAACATTCCAAAGAGACAAGATGAAATTTTACACCCACCTTTTATCACATCGGGATACTAAAGGTTAGATAATTATGAGGAAAATGATTTACTAATTAGAGAGTTATACAAGCCTACAGAAAACTTAAAATGAGAATTAAGACTGGGAAGTCTATGAATCATAAATAAGGCAATGCAACATCAGAATTAAATTGATAGTTCTAACTCTGTCATGATGGCTAAGTTAGTTTAAATATAGTGGAAAAGTCAGAGGAAGAATGACATAACACAAACACCACTAGAATGTATAAACTTTGTGATCCGTAACTGCCTGGTTTTAAAGCATTGGAAACCAGTTTATCTTCATTGAGTTCTCTAAATGCTCAGAGATAGATAAACCTCAGTTTTTTATTTGGCAAATTCTCAAGTTTCAGGTATTAAAATACCTGATTAAATGGCATTTAGCTATGTGGCTCAAGCTGAATGGTCTCCAATTAAGCAGGCTTATTGCTAATATTTTTCTGAATAAGCTGTAGTCATTATCAACCAATTAAAATAAAACAAATTCCCAGCTCAGCCCATATTCCATAACAGCAATTAATATCTGTGCATTTCTGACTTTAAATACACATGAACAAATAAGAAATGGTAGTCAAATTTTACAAACTTAACAACTTTATTGATAATAAGTCAATAAAATGACTTAATTGATTTGACTTATTCTGAGCACAGGAAGAACTTTGTGCAATCATGTCATGACATAACTTTCTTCTACACCTTCCAAAGACATTTCTTGTAAAACTGACATCCCATAAATGTTTTTTGTATATCTAAGGGCCAAATTAGAAAAGCTCTGTAAGCACTTAGCACTTGTCAAGATTATTAGGCCTTAAAACACCCTTTAAATTCAATCTGCATATCTCAGGCATCTAAAACCCAGGTAGGCAAAGCACATTTAGATGCTCAATCAACATAAAAATCCCCATAAAATAGTCATCACAGTCTGTATGAATACTTGGTTCCACTTAGATTGACAAAGAGGGCTCTTAAGGGTCCAGAAGAGAAAGCAGAGTGTTTTTCATGCACTTTATCTTTTTCTGTCCTGAGGCAAAGTAATGGTGTAAAGTACAGTCTTACACAGTCATATACTGGTAATAACTCTCACCAGAAGCTTTTCTGAGAATGGCATTTTCTTTACAGCACCACAAAGGCTGACAAGCATGTGATTGGCCCACAGAACTCTGTTCCAATATTTATTATTCTATGATTTTATTGACCATGGCCCTGTGTTTTGATAAAGTAACTACTTGTACTGGTCTTGGTAACTATCCAAAGGTTTGAGATCGACTATATCTTTGATCAATGCATAAAATAATCTCAATCATTGTAGTTGTATAACTGCTACAAATTTTTAATTGAAAAAGGTAAAAATCAAAGAATGAAAATATTAATGCAAACAAGGAAGCATGAAACAATGACTGACAATAATAAGCAGCAGCTATATGTAAACCAGATGTATACTTCACACATTTCTAAAATTTTGGGGGGTTCATTTGCTTATTTGGAATTATTTAGAGAAATGAACAATATAACTTTACAGATCACGTCATATGGTACTTTAAAAGTGCAGCACAACAGAACTAGCAAATAAATTAAATTTAAAATGTTTCAAATTATCATGTTCAAGGTACCATATACAAGAAGTAAATAGAAGAAAAAAGTATTTTTCTCTAAAAATGGTAATTTTCTAAAAACAAGACAAAAAGGAAATTAACTTTTTAAAATATTAATTGTTATTTAGTATTTGATGTCTATAAAACCTTTAAATCTTATCAGTAGAAAAAAAATCATTCAAAAGATTAGCTATGCTAAGTGGCCCAACTAACACAATCTAGGTAACTGATAAATAATGAAGATACTAATCTTCAAGAAACAGAATTTGCTATTTTTCAAATGGAACATGAAAAGGCTTTAAAAAAAATAAAAATATAAAGAGCAGTGGAACTCTGTCAGCAAAGATGCTACAAATCGCTCTGGGCCAAAGTGGAAAATTAGATCTTTCAACAAATTTGAAAACTAAAGAGGTCCTAATGTAGGATATGTTTTAAAATATACCCCTTCTGGACATTATAATTGTAGATTTAATTCCAACTGATGAGTAGTAAAAACTCACTGAAAACCTAGTCATGAAAGTTTATTTGCATGAATGTAATTGCAATTTTCATGAACAGAAGTGAGGCCAGAGAATAATGGCAATGAAAGGAAAAAAAGCCAAACAACCAGACTAATTAGATATGTAAAAACATATAAACTGGAAAAGATATTAAGCAGGTCTTACTTATAGTATCCATAAAATAAATTAAAAAAAAAAAAGAAAGTTAATACAGCTATGTATTCAGCCTACAGAATATTAACAGAAAGACCACAGTTACTCTGTCACATCTACAACAATATTTGGTCTCATACCTCTAAACAATCTTAATAACAGAAATAAAAAGTTAAACCTTTTTTTTTTATCTTCTCAAACATATACAAAAAAGGGAACTAAACACTGATATTCATACCGTCATAAATCCATCCAGCAAACCTGAATCAGGCTTAGGAGGTGCTTGCAATCGTTCCATAGACCACTTTTCAATGATAGATGACACCTGGGTATTTTCTGTGTTTAGAATTCTGAATCCAGTCATATTAACTCCACTATACCGATAAGGTTCCACATCCAAGGCAAAAAGGTCCTGAAAAAAATGACCATCGTATAAATTCTTTAATACACTGCAATTCCTATTTCAATTGTTAGACTGTCTCCCCAAATGAGAGTACTGAAATTTGCAGGAGTTACTTGCAGGAGTAACAGCACTATATATGCTAGGAAGTATGCTCTGTTTATCTGGGGGCCTGTGCCTGTGAGCAAGCAACTCATCTGACCCTATGGTGGGAGTAATCTGATTCACAGAGGAAGAACAGATTCAACTGTCTTTTTTCTAAAAAAAAAAAAATAATAATAAAAAAAAAATAATAAAAGCCTTATAGGAAATGCTAAGTCCAGTCGCAGAACTGTATCCATTACCAGTTAGGCTTAAATAATATTATTTAGAGTAGGTTTAAATAGTATTATTAATAGCTAAAAATATTATTATTAACCACTACTTCTTTGCCTTACCAGAACAGACTTCAAATCACATAATAAACAGAACAAGAGTTCCCTTGCATCCGCACTCTCTAAGAAACATGAACATGTTGATCTCTAGATGATAAATTGGTGGGGGGAGAGGGGAAATGTACATGCCTTTAAATTTAACCAAAAACATTTTTCACAGCTATCAATCATACTTCCAAACATGGACATATCTTTGATTAGGGTTTAGTCTTTGTAACAATAACCTTTGTCAATTAATGTATGTATGTATGTGCGTGTATATTTAGGCCCCCTACACACACAGAGGCAAATATAAATTAATAAAAAGATGAAAAACTTTAAATCAGGCAAGTAAACTCAAGATTATCCCAGTCCTTTGACAGAATCCTTAGCAACAATGTAGAAACAGTACTTGACTTCAGGAAACTCAGTCTAAGATCAAGTTGAGAACATGGGGAAAAAAAAACTGATGAAGAAAGCAGTCATGACAGGCCTAGGTACATGCATTATAAGTGAGATTTCATTTGGTTTACTTTCTGTTTCCTTTTAAATAATTTTTTTAAGTGACATAATCAAGGTTATACATAAGACATTACTGTCCTATAAGATAATTTTAGTTTCATTGAACATACAAATTCTCTACATAACTCATACTTAGTTGTTCATCTCATTTCTAATTTATTTTTTGCTGGCAGTTTAATATATTATTAATTTCCATGAAATGGTAGTGTTATGAGTAACACTTGCCTGAATCCATTTTGTTTACTGTCTAGAGCTGAAGAAGATTAAATGTTGTACTATGGAAAACCAAAACATAATTCATTATTCATTGTTAACACCACTAAGCCCACAAAAATATCAACCAGTTATCAATCATTACCCATTTTTAATTACAGGTAGTAATTATGATGCCATTTCCCATATATAATACCTAAGATATGCAGGTGTCAGAATGATTTTAAGTTATTCATTTACAAATAACCTAACTCATGTCCTCTTTCTAAAGAAATAAAACATTTTATTGCAAAGGAAGGGTTGAACATAACTAGAACAACGTTACATCGTTCCCTTTAAATACTCTCTCTGTTTTTACTGTGAAAGAAGTCAGAACCTCAGATGTAATTATTTAATCCAAACACACTCATGTTTACACTGGAATATAATAAATATACACAACAATATTATGCATATATTATAAATACACACAGGTCAGAGTATTAATGAGCTACTGCATTAGACCCTGAATCAATCAAGAGGAGAACACACAGAAGACTGCTGTAAACACTGGGACTGGAAAATTTATTTGACAGGACTTTCACCATGTCAGGTAAGAAGCAATTAATATATCAAAACAACTAAATTCTGAGGCAAGTTCCAAAGCTACACTGCAAAATCAAAATTTATCATCTGTTTGTGCACACTAAATTATCCTCTGATAGCTCCAAGTCAATATAATACTTGTTTCTCAAAAAACCCCCTAATGTTCCAATAAAGAAATAAGAATGACAGAAAACCCTGATTTTTAAACATAGCTTTAAGAATAAAAATTAAATGCCAATGGACAGCATACCACTGTTTTTTCACCATTAGCAAAATTAAAATTTAGAAAGTAAAAAATACCTTGAAACACCTAGAATCCATTTTGACAGACTAGTGAGGAAAATTCCATTGCATGCAATCCTAAATGCATGATAGAACAACGTATCCTTCTAAAATAAGACAGGTACTTGTGCGGGATATTTTGCCTGTACAGTTCTAACAAACTTCACAAATTATTTTGCTTTCTATTCCACAAGCTATTTTCATGCTAACAAAGGATTTATTTCCATAAAGGCTTAAACATGTATGCGACTTTAAACATAGGTCATTTCAAGCATGGTTTTACCAAGGCACATGTGTCTCATGTTTGAAATGTCTTGTATTTTAAGGACCCTAATGAACTGCAATCTAAACAGGCAAATTTGAGCACAATGGGAAACAGAGAAATGTGCACAACTGAAGTTTCTAGAGTATTATTTTACTAAATGTTAAACTGTTTCTTAGTTAGACTGTTTGTTATGTTTTGTAAGAGCATTTGAGCATTTTTAAATGTTCATTTATTGCAAATGTTAAATCTGATGGTTCCAAGAATGACCAAATTCCTTCTTAGTTACTTTTACAGGGGACATCAAAGAATATTGCATCATTCATGTACCTAAAAAGGTCATGCAGACTCTTAAATAAAGTGCTGCTAATAATCAAGCCAAATTATTTGGGAATCATATGACCGTGAAGAATTACCTTGTAAAATGATGGATTAAAGATAAAAGATATAGAATATATGAGTAAGTTTAAAATGTCATAATTTTCACAGACAAATAGCCAAAAGAGAAAAAGGTCAAATTTCATAATATAAATAAATCAATTATTAATTATATACTTAATATATAACCCTGCTTGAAAGTTAAAAACTGCACTATTACAGTCAGTTGCTTTTTCGGGTCTATCAGTTTCCAAGGCACTCTGTTAAACAATAATTAAACTATCCTGATGAATTTTCACTGAAAGTAAGAAAACTCAACAGAGTTGACTCACACACCATTCCAGAGAGACCTTTTTCACTTTGTCAAGTAATGTAATTAAGGAAAGTAACATCTTTGTTAGATGTCATCAGTGTGTTTTTACAAGCCACTTACCAGAGTGGTAAAGATATAGTGATAGTATTCTGTCATCATTCCCATAGCTAAAGCCTTAAAAAAATAAACAAAAGATTAATGTTTCTGAGGTCACATAATACATTTTTATCACACTTACATGGCAAATGAAAAGCTGCAAAAGAACACTACCGGGATCAGACTATAGGGTTGGAATTATACTAAAATTAGGTCAACCAAGTCATTTCCTAGCAGTTAGAGCAGATTACTGACTATTAAAGGAATTTATGAACCAGATCTTCTGATATAAAGAATATTATTATACTGTTTAGTGCAGTAAATGTGAAAGAGGCTTATAGTTTTACATACTAATGGATGCATTAAGTTGCCACACAAAATCTGAGTTGACAATATTTTCATTCATTATTGAATCTTTCCCTTAAAAATAATAACCTTATAGGAAATAATTTTTCTATTTTGATGAACAATGCTGTGCATTTAAAAGAAGGAAACAAGCTTGTATTACATGTGTGTACATTTTTCCAGCCATGGAAGAAACTAGACATGTGAAGTTTTGAATAGCAAGATACATGCTATTTCAGTAGAAGTAAAGAACAAATATTCATAATATGACTCTATAAACTCAGATATCTATCAGGTACCTTCATCTGTCTTGCTAAATATGTAATACCAAATAGTTTTTGATCAACTGCATGTTTTAAAATGTTCATACTTTCCTCTTAACAACATAAGAACAAATATTTGTAAATACATTTTTAAAGCAATAAAATATGTATGTCTCATTACTTATTCATTAAGGGCATTTTCACCTGAAAATCTTGTATCTCTGTGTTCTGCACCGAAGTTGCTTTAGACTAGTATGATTTATTCAATCACATGAGTATCTATCGTGTATTTTACCTAATTTGAGCAGTGTAAAACAGCTACACAAGTGAGCAATATTTTCTTCCTTTCAAGGAATTATCAATGGAATTCTTTGCTAAGTTGCTACCAGTTACATCTCCTTCAACACACTGAAGGCAACAAGTATACAATTGTCATAATACCAGAATTTGTATACAAAAAAATTATCAGAGTTCTGAAGGCTGTGGGAGCCTTTTTACTTGTGGCATTGTGTGAAAAAATGTGAAATTACTAGTCTATATGTTCTTTTCCAAAGAAAAGTTAAAAGCTAAAATTAATTCAACATATCAGTTACAGATCAATTTTTATAATATTTTAGACAAGACTTTGACAAAAACTGCCACAACACTTTTCCAAAAGATTCCTATTGTGTATTTAGGATTCCACAATAATATTTAGAATTACAGTATAGTGTGCCAATAACAATTTAAAGTCTCTTAAACACAGGAAAACTATTATCTCATGAGAAATACTACATTTTTACTAGAAACTGTTCAGCTACAAACATTTTTAAGTACTTTTTTGTTGTTGCTTTTAAATAAAGCCAACGCATCTTCCTCTGTATATGTAACACATTTGCAGTCACCTACATCTTAGGTGCTTATAATCAAGTCTTTCATAGTCCATAGAATCTCTACACAAGAACATCCTACACATGTTCTTGATTCAGCTATGTGCTGGTGTTGTCTTTTCCAGGTCTTCTTTCTCTCACTTTCCTCACTTCTCAATAGACCTCACTCCTTTTCCCTCTTCAAAACATTGTCATTCCTCTGCTCTCATTAATCTAGTGCTTCTCTAAACTTTTAAATCATGTCTGCTTTCCCTGGTGTCCTGGTGATGTAGTTACCACTGAGATTTACCTTCATTTAATTATGTTTGTCTGAATTAAGGGGTTTTGGTGTGGTTTTTTTTTTCCTTTTCATCATGTATTTTTGGCCAGAAAACAGCAGTTGCCATTTCACGGTACCTTGCCTCTCAAGGTACATTTTTTTTCTTTCTTTCCAACTCGTTTTCTATTCCAGCAATTTCATTATTAATCTTTCAAGTCATCCTCCCAAGAAGAAACCCCTTGTCATGTCTCCCCAAGTTCATCCATTACCAGAAAAAATTGGTTAACAGTTCACAAATTAATATAGAACGATCTTTATTTTTATTTTTCAGCAAACACTTGTAAACGCTATATTTGAAATGATATCACTAAATAATAAGTACAGTCTTAATATCTTTGTGTCAAATTTGACAGCAACAGCTCACATTCAGCTGCAGAACTACTGATTTTAGACATATTTAAAGCACTGCAATATTGGAGCTGAATGGAAAACTAAAAGCCTATAGACACTGTAAAAAGATCTAAACACTCATGAAAGAACTGTTCCTGTATCTTTCTTCTATAATCTTTAGGATGAGCAGAGTAGTTTGATAAAAAAGTTTACAATTTGATTTAAAGAGGTTGAACTCCTACTCTTGGGTCCTGGAACATGATTAAAGATACAATGTTTTTAATTTTGTTCCCATTTCCTTCTAGTCACATTTTACACAATGTTGTATACTGTGAAAGAAAAGTTGCCTTTCACCTACAAACTACTAAGTACAGTATAAATAATATACCTTGATGGAGTTATTGTTAGTACTGTAGCTTTGTATTGCCATCAACACATTTTCCATTTTTAAGATGTTAAAATAATTAAATGTACGTTTGATGATTTGGGCTAAGCAATTAAACTACCTAGGCTGGCTTATGCTTCACAAGGAGCAAAAACTATCAGCAGAGCTTTAAAATTAATAGGAATTAATAAAAGCCTTTTAATCAATGAATAATAAAGTAAAGAAATGGCAGTATAAATGTATGTTTACTAGCAATTTTAGTTGTACCCACAACAGTACTCCTGAGTGCCTTTAATAAGAAACATATTTTCAAATCTTAAATACATTTTGTTTTCTATTTAAACCATACAGTCTGCTAGCAAACATAATATAAACATGAATTAAAGTCACTAAAAGCTGTGCATTAGAAATGTAGAATATTGTTTTGTTTTAGGTATTTTTCCTATCCTCCTTATTGCAAGTCAGTTAAATTTAAAAACTATGGGGGAAATGGCCTCTGAGCATAAGGAATTCCCAGTCTTTGTAGCCAGCTCATGAAACTAAAGGAGACACATAAAGGCATGTATTTCATGCATACTTTAGGGTTACAGTAAGCTTTTTTATGAGTCGCGTCCTTTGTATACCACTATATTGCCACCTTCTCTTGAACGACATCACTGAAATCTGCTTCTGCAATATAAAGCCAGTTAAGTATTTGGGATTCTGCTGTATCTCACCTGCTCATCTTACTTGTACACCCCAAAGCAAACACTTTCAAAACACCTACCCAAATGTATACAGGTGTTTTGCTGTCTTATTAGTGTGAGGAGAATATGGCTCTAAAAGATCCAGAGCTATGAGCTCTGTCCTCTCAGTGGAACACATTCATGTGGTCTGTTGGTAACGTACTATTCAAATATCACTATCTGATTAAGAGTACACAATTTACAGACTTAAATTTAAAAAAAAAAAAAAATCTTTATTATATAAAATAACACTAAGGAAGCATTTAAAACCCTGCTTAAAGCATCCATTCTCCAAAGTACCAATTCGTCATAGTTGAAAGACTGATACACCTTTTCCCCTATACATGAACAAATAATCTGTTTCTTTAAAAAAAACATAATGAAAGCGGACACCGTTAGAGTCACCAATAAAATTACCTATGAAATCCTTGCCTGATTTTCAGTTAGGCCTCAGTAAAACTGACATACAGTTCCCCTGCTTGTTAAATGCCCTTAAGTCTGGATATTACTTTTATTTATTAGGGATGAAAAAGATTAGACCATCTAAAGCAAAATGACGGTTACCTGTTTCAAGATGCCTGCTGCCATTTCATGGCTGCAGTCAAAGATTACATGGAATTCTTTGCCTCTTTTCATCTCCTTTAGCAATGGCTTTGCATCTTTCGTGTCAGCTGGTAACTGACGAATTTTTAGTCTCAGGTTGTATCGTGACGGAGCCTTGATGAGCTCTTGTAATCGAATAAGGCCTTAAAGAAAACAGAGGAGTCAAAAGAAAAGAAAATTATCAAAACAAGAACCTGAGGTGCTAGCAGGACAACTTAGTATAAACATTCAAAGTTTCCTGAATTTTTCTCCCTTCTCAGTGTGTTGCAAGTGATACAAAAAAAGAAAAAAGAAAAATAAAGTATCGGCACTCACAATACTTTCTAACAAGCCTTTCTTCTTCCTTAATATTAACAGACAGTAAGCGACACCAGTTAGGATTACCTTAAGACAGACAAATCTTGCTTTAGCATTATCATGCAATTACGACATTCTTCTTCTAAGAACCTACATAATTATGCTATTTCAATTAAAGCAATATCCCAGACTAATAGTCTATAATCAGACGCACCAGTCTCCTAACTAATCTACCAGGTTTACATACAAAGTCGTGAATCTTTTCAGCACTGTAGAACACTCTCACATATTTCAGATGAGAGTATTATTTTTTTTCTTTATTATATAGATAACAAAACACATATATGCAGCAGCAAAGAGGCTAAATAAATGACTCATGTCATTGCATTCATCTTCAATACTCCACAATTCCGTTTTGAATTACTTTACTTTCACTATGGAATTAGATGCAGTAACATTTTTCCAAAAATCTTATTGTTCACGTTAGCATAACAGTGCATGGCGTAGCTGAAAGATCACTGATTGGTCTGTGACTAATATTAAATTTTAGGTTGTTTAATTGTATTAAAATGACAGGATAAAAACAGGTGTCCTATAAAGTAGCAGTTTATTTCTGTGTTAGCAAAAAAAAAAGATGTATTCTGCTGCGCTCACTTCCTTCTTGCGTTGGAGTGTTCTCCACTTAGTGGCAGTGACAAGGGTTATTGTTCATCATTGTGTTTGCAGTGCACATGTATAATACACCCAACCGCCAAAAATGGAAGCTCTGCTTAGGTTTTCTGTTACAGCAGGATCCAGGTGTAAATGAAGTGAAGTGCTTCTAAAATCTGTAATAGCTCACTCAGCTATTGTAATAGCTCACAATAGCTACATCAAAAATACCAATGGAAATGACTAATTATTATTTAGTTATCATCACAAGCAGCACTGTCTAGTATTAAGAAACACTGGTACTTTATTTTGTCTCTAATTATTCTTCCTGGTTACAAGTGGATGTCAAAACTGTTTTCATTTCAGAAAGTGCAGTTGTCATAATGTAACATGGAGTCATACTACAGAGTCAGTAAGAAATTGTGATAACCTCTGACAGAGGATTTAATACAGCCTTTTTCAAACATACCTTGTTCTTTTAGTAGCATAATGCTGAGAGATTTTAGTAACATAGTATTGCTATGATTCTTTGCTATGAAGCTTTTAGATTGTAAAGAATTTAGCTCTAATCATTTCCAGCAGAACTAGACCAGTAGAGAACATACATAAAAGATAAAATCGGTCTCCTCTACTTCATCATTCCCCATTTTTGACCCTGCAAAGGATCCACATTGTTTTCTCAACAGTTTCTGCTGAAATTAGCTGGAACAGGAATTATAGCTTACTATATAAAACCTTCCTAAGTTAAGACTGCAGGTGTGGAGATCTGGCAGAGGATCCCAGTAGACCTCTTAGGCCCAAAAGCAGAGTGGGGAAGGACAACCTTGACTCTCAATTTAGGATTTTTTTCTTCACTCACAAGTCTATGTCACAGATTCAATATCTTATGTTTCCTCACAGTTTCTCAGTAATATCCCTATCACATACAAACATACTCGACAATGTGTATACTGTTCAAACTGAGACGATTGTTACCTATAGCTAAATAATCTCTCAAATTTACATTTTCTAAAAACATTACTATTGGATCTTCATTAACAGCTAAAGTACTGTGAAGAACTAAATCCATTAATTCAGTGTGGGCTGACATTTTCCATACAAAATTATAATGTGAAAAATGTTAGTGGTCTTTTGTAAGTATAACAGCATACCAAAATTTAAGGTTAGAATAAAATGTTTTAACTCAAGACAGGATAAAAAATAATTCTGTGTGCTCCAGATTATTTGCCATTGCTTCCTGAAAGAAGACAACTGGAACTTTTGTCCAGCACAAATAACTTGTAAATAATTTTGACTCCTGCTACATTATATTTAGGAAGTCTCATTTTAAACTTGTCCTGCTTTCTTTGTTACATTTTGTTTTGTTTGACCTGCTTTGAAAAGCAAATAAAACCCACCATTAAAAAAATCACAGAAACATCACTATATTTACTGTCAATATTTAGTAGAGATGCTGAGGGCAGAACAGATATTGAAACTGAAGTACTTCCTCACGACTAGACCCTGCTTGCTAAGACACAGAAAAGTGATAGCTAAGGTACATGTGACTTCTGAGTAAATGTCAGATGCTAAGTCTACGTACTTGTGAAAACAGTACTTTTAGAAACTAGTTCAAATTAAAAAAGTTGCCATATTTACCTCAAATGCTATAATGATATTTATATAACATGAATTAATGTATTTAATGGAAGCTTAAATTGATTTAATACTTCATTTCTGGAATAAATATACTTAAAAGCTATATAACAGAGGTGCCTTTTCTACCTTAAAAGCTTACACATCTCCTGCGCTTTAGTACCATTTTGTATGATCTGGGACAATTACTGAAAGCAAAGGTTTGAAATGAACAACTTAAGCCACTAACCACCTTATAAAAAATAACTGACAATAACATGTCAGTAAATACACTTAGAATTGTCCCCAGGTCTCTCACATTTCCTTAAGACTAACAAAAATAAAGCAGGTAGAATGTATGTCCTCGCGGTCAAAAAATTTAGATGATTTCAGATTGAGGGAAGGACCACATTTCAAAGCAGAGTCTTTCTCAAAGGCTCACTTGCTCTGGTACCCGTGCACTTCCACCTAATATCTACAAATCACAAGAGTGGCAATATGAGACAGGTAGTATAACACACTCTGCCAGAAAGAAAAGAAATCCTGGCTTTTGTTGCCTTCTAGTCAAATATGACCGAGAAGACAGACAGAAAGACAATCTTTCTAAATAGCCACATTAGTTTGAATCAGACAGTGCTGCAAAACGTGTTGCCGTATAACAGACAACAGTATCCAAAGCTGATATATGAGCTGTTAGCACATGAACTAGAGACATACATCTATCTGAACTACTTACAGCACACTTAAGAGCAAGAAGACAGGGAAAAAATTGCAGATTTGGGACAGGGGGTTGAAAATCTGAATGTACAGACATCTTCAGGACCTTGTACCTGTGAAGTATTTAGATATTGATGGGGACTTCTGGGATGAGCTCTATTTTAACCTTCTAGTAATATT
Source organism: Charadrius vociferus (assembly GCF_000708025.1). Taxonomy (NCBI): domain Eukaryota; kingdom Metazoa; phylum Chordata; class Aves; order Charadriiformes; family Charadriidae; genus Charadrius; species Charadrius vociferus. The sequence continues at coordinate 28,513 of NW_009661374.1, read as the reverse complement.
TAGTGGGAAAAGTTCTATGTCACACTGAACATTTGCCATGAAACTTCAGTCATTCCATGCAGCAGATCATCACAACTAGAAACCGCCCTCAGTATAGGAGATTAAGACAACATGAAACTCTTAAACACAGCTTTATGTCACAGATATGTGGTAGGAAAGAGATTATGATCAGTTTCACAAAACAAGTATTGATCTCCCAAAGGGAGAGCATTAAGTAAACTGCCAAATATGAGGAGTCCACAATTGGCTCAAAAAATCGTATCCATGAAACATATAGAAAAATTGAAAGATATTTTTAAAAAAAATTACTGGTGAAAATATGCTAAAAGAGATTGAAGATTAGGAGATTCGAAACTGTACTGCTGTTTGAGTCTCAAATGGAGGCAATTATTACAAAATACGCATCTACTCAAAATGAGGAAAACCAAAACAGTGTTTCACCCATGCAGTTGTTTCTGGATAATAGCATGATGACTTTTCCCTCAGGTTTTTTGTAATCTCAAATACATTTGGCCTTTTTGTTTTTCAAGAGGAATCAAATTTTATTTTATTTGGGAGGCGAGGAATGAATAAAGTATTACAGACTATTCCTAAGTGCACTGTTATTCTACAGCTGGAGTTGCTCAGTAGGAGACAAATAGACACTTGTTAGTATGATGGTTATGACAGTAATTTGAGAGAGGAAGCACCTGAGCTTTAGTCCCTGTTCTCATATTTCAATACTGAACCATTTTTCAAGAATAGCAAGAGACAACAGCAGCTTTACGCTACTGTGAAGGTTTTGGAATGAGAACCACTGCAGAACAAAACTTACTATGCTTGTGGAAGTGACTGTGAAATAAATTTGATTGTGTAAGACATTAAAGTGATTCATAAAATTCAAGTTTTCCATACAAGTACCATACTCAGTAATTTTAATATATCAGGGTTTAAAAGGAAATCTAATTGTTCTTTCTTGACTGTAAACTGTTTGGTCTTTCAAAGCCTTGTTTACTTAGAAGGGCAAAGTGCCTAATTTGTATATTTTACTCATTCTCAGGTGTTACACCAATCACCTTTGTTACATCTTTGGAGACAGGAAGATTGTCAAGGAATTTAAGTTGAGATAGAAGGAAGGGAAAAAGGGAGGCTGCTTTTCTCTGTAGCAAGTCCGTAAGTTCCAAAATTTTAGTAAACAAATGTAGGGCATTACAAGCTGACAGGTCCCTTGATCTATCCCCATTTCTTGTACCAATGCAATACAGTTTTGGTCTTTTCCTGTACATCCCAGGTTTGTCACAAAATGGCGAGAAGGGTTTTGTGGCCTATAGGAGCCTGTGAAGTAAATGTCTCACTATACTCTTATGAATTAAACATCTACTGTATGGCTGAGAAAGAACTGCAGGGGGTGAGAGCAAACTATTCAAAAACGTTCTTCCAAGCTTTGTTTTGTTACAGAGCATTACCCAAGAAGGGGAGCAAAGTGCTCGTCACTTCATGCTCTCCTCCAAAGCCTAACTGGGCTGTTCAAGAATTAACAAAAGAAAGCCCTCCACTTCATAAATCTTGTCATGATTGGGCTACACCAGAGAAAGAAAAAATCCCACCAAAATTTGAAATAGAAAATTTACAGATGCAGGAACTGATACCAGAGCAATTAAAAACTATCAAGGGTAGATAACTATAGTGTCTGCTTGCTAGAGAGAAATGATAAGCAATAAGCAACAATAATTCTCTCTTGCAAGAGAGAAATAATAAGCAATAAAGTACCACACTGTGAAGGAGGTACAAAAGCTGTAGAAGCTACCAGAGGAACCTGAGTGTGAGAAGTGGGGGGGAAGAAAACCTGTGAATGCACACCTCTGTCATGCACTGACTGAACTTCAGTGCTGGGGCAATACAGGTGTGCATGCAAGCAAATGAAGAAGTATTTATGCCTTCAGTAACTGTTAGGACACAGAATAAGTGACCAATGAGTTTTCTTAAAACATATGTTAAGATATAGCAAATCTGAGACATAAACTCCAGGTGTTTCAAAGCTAAGGTTTTTCTCCTGTCCTCATTAATGTGAAACAAAAAAAGCTACCTTAAGCTTTTAATGTGTAGTATTGTCACTCATAGCTTCTATATGTAGCAGAATATTTAACTTTAGTAATAGCTACAGTTAACACATACTTCCATTTTTAAGAATTTTACATGTATTTTTCATTGTGTTTCCAGCCACCAGCATTTATTAGGGTCAGATGAATTATGTGGGGCACAAAATATGTTCCAGTCTACTAAATGACTCACTTCAGTAGTCCACTAGGCCATCCACGACAAAGAATATTCGCTCATCCTCACCCATATTTGAAAAATAAATCCTTGCTGGCACAAGTTCAACAGTTTCCAGTTTGCTAGACTCTCACAGGAATGATTATGGAAAAGAAAACGCCCTCGCTCACAAGGGCTGCTGCCTCCCACGCAGAGCCCCCCTGGGCACTTCGCTCTGCCGACAGCGCATGGCGCGGGAAGCTACCATGAAGCTGTGTCACAGGTCACAAGTACTGCTACCACAGTCACCCTACAGCTGCTCACTGCAGGGAAACAGCTCGCGGAACAAAAAATGAGATAGAGCTGAGCATACCTGTCTCTGGTACTTTTATTTCTACGTCAGAGCGCCGATGGGTAAAGTGCTGAGAAGCAGCACGTCCTCATTCAGGCGTTAGTGGGAACTGAGACTGGGTAAAGGCTTTCCAGACCTGGATCACACTTCAAAAGCAGGCTCTTGCAAACATAAATCAAAGGCTGAAAGTTTCCTTCCACACCATACCTAGCATTTCTGATGCAGTATTTGTGTTATATAAAGTGTGTGAAGAGCAGTCTAGTTTTCCTAGAAAATAAACACCACTAAATGAATTCACTGAACACCCTGCCACAAAACAAAAAAAAAAAATCAAATCCCATCATTTTCTTTACTTTTTCCTCTCCACTATGCCTGGATGAAGGCACTGGAGTTGAAATATGTTGGAGATTATTGCCTGTGTGAGGCACAAGGTACGAGTGACCTGCCCAGCACTGGCCACAGCTGGTTCTAACCAGCACTGAGCCAACCTCAAGAGCAGTGAAAAAGACCACCAGGTGCCAAAGGGAGGCAATCCTGCTCAAAAGCTTTGAAGAAAGACACCAGCCACCACGAAGGGCTGGAGACAACCTCTTCAAGGGTGGGAGCTCCTTGCCACAGCCCAGCCCAGCTGAGGAGAAGGTGGGGGGGCAATCTGCAGCCCCTGGGCGCCTCATGCCCCTGGGTCAGGGACACCCTGAGGGGCTGTGGCCTGGAACTACAGGAAAAGCCATTGCCCACAAAGCAGCAGACACCCTTACAAGAAACAGCCTGAAGCTGCTGCTTCCCCAGTCACCTCCCAGGGTAAGTGTCGACAGACTAAGCATAACTGGTGGTGGAAATACACTCAGTGTTTTCTTTCCTCCTACGGAGGAAAAAAGGCATGTATTTATGTAAGTGCATCTTTTTTCTCAATAAAAAAAATGAGTGATTGGAAGTTTGTGTTTAAAAGGAATTAAGTAAAAAACCCTGACTCCGGATTGTTTTGCCTGCAGTGTTTTCCAAGTGTTTTGAGCAGTTTAATTTTCACACCTCCCTTTCTTTTCTAGGTTAACTAGTGAACAGTGGGTCATTATTTGTGACCAAAGGAAAAAAATAAGCACTGAAAAGATATAACCTAAAAGGGGCTTTAAGTAACCTGGTCTAGTGGATGGTGTCCCTCCCTATGGCAGGGGGGTTGGAACTAGATGATCTTCAAGGTCACTTCCAACCTAATCCATTTTATGATTCTATTAAAAGAACAAGCTCTTACATGTAAATTACAGCACCTAGATCTGGCTGTGGGCAGTAACGGCTTCCCAACTCCTGGTTGTCAACTGATTTTCTCTTCCCCAATCCACACTAACATCCCGGTTTCTGAAGAAAGAGTAGGTGCAGTGGCCAAAAAAAGGTCCAGGGGATCAAAAAATCACACAGTCGAGAAGTAACCAGACAATCCACATACCCTTATAGTTACAATCTCTGTTTGGAGTAAGATTTTTCACAGCCATAAGACATCATACATTTAAGGGTTTTTGCAGTAAAACTAGTGTCTTCCAGTAACCAAAAATGAGCTCTACCTTATTTCGTCTCTTTAAGATATAGTCCTGAATACACCAGCAAATTCATTGTTTGCCTTCATTTTTAGATGTTGCCAAAAACTTGTTCTGTCTGTATTTTCACTTTTTCCTAATACTGTTATGGCCCATTCGAATGAGTGAGATTCCCGAGGCTCAAGGAAGACTGCTTCTTCCAACTGTGTCCAGTTTATCCATGGGACTCCATTTCTACCCTCTGTACACATGACTAAAGGCCAAGGTAGTTTTAGGTCAAACAAGCATGGAGTATTAGTACATTAACTATAAGTTTCTGAGCTACTGTTAATCCCAAAGTAACTTTTGTTGCTGTTGTCTGACATTAGAGGAAACGAACAAGCTGGGTATTCAGGATGAAAGTAGCAAGCTGTCATGCACTGAGAAATGAAGTCTCTGGATCAGCAAGGGACACTTTCAAAAGGGCACGTATGTAGCTCATGTGTAGCTAATCAGAAAGAGAGATACCAGAGCCTCCAGTGTAGGGAGGAAAATAATATGAGAACTACAAAGAGAATGAAGCTAAGGACAAAATGACTCCTTTCTTCACCATGATTTTGAGGAGATATTTGTCAACACAAAAGCGCAGATTGCAGCCTAGAGTATTTTTAAAACAACTGATTTACAATAAAAAATTAAGTACAGCCCTCAGATGAAATGCTGACTTCTTATTTTATTAGCATTACAGGATCCCAGTGTAATGAAAAAAAAAAAAAAAAAACCAACCATTTGTGTGGACAAGCTCCTAAAAAAAAATATCCATTTTACAACAGTATAGAAATAATAGCTGTATTTTGGGAATGTACTTCCTGCAGTTTCTTTCACCAGGGACACCTTTTTCCTGTCCCTTTAAACTCTCAGTTCCTTCTTTTAGCAGACACTGTGATAGAGTCTTACCTCTGAATGGCTGGGAAGAATGCGGTGTGAGTAACTCTTTTCAGAAGCTGCCATCAATTCATCTTTAAGGAGAGTCCTGAAGGAGCAGTTTGTGAGCTCTCCAGCTGGCATCTTCCTCCAAAGAGATCAATCACATTACCTCCTCGACATGTTCAACTTCAACCAGTCCAGGAAGCAAGAGCCCCAAGTTTGTTTTAAAACCTGTGCTCCAGCTCAGCAGTCTTGCGAGCCATTGCTGTGCCACCTGGCCTGCTCATCAAACTATTTATCATTTCCGTTAATGCTGCCTTTGTGCTGCACAGGAAGAATGCAAGCAAATGCACTTTGCAATAGGCTGAACACATGAACCTTTTTCTGTACAACAGAACACTAATGCTCTTTTAAAGGCTACTCCTATCTTCAGAATCTCAAAAACTTCAAAAATAATAATATATTGCTTTGTAGAGCTACCAAAATAGTTTCTCTCTTTTCAGCAAGCTGTTTCCTCTCACACCTCTCTGTTCTCTTCTCCTTCACTGACAGCCCCCTGCCCAGTTTTTCTGCTTATGTCTCAGAAATATATCATTGTATATTGGGCTTTGAAGGGGGTATGGGTAGAAGGGAGGAGAATGCCGGTTTAATGGGCATTAATAGAATGCTTCACATCAGCTGGAACAATTTATTGCTATAAAATGATTCACAGATATTGAACATCCTGAACAGATTACCCATGAACACTCAAGATTAGTTTTATCATCCTCAACCTCTACTTAAACAACACCTCTAGTGAAAGGATTAAAAAGAAAAAAAAAAAAAGGAAAAGAAAAAAGAAATTGCACTTGCTAGCAGGTCTACTTGAACAGTGGGCTGTTCTGTGTTCTTTGGATATACCAGAATAATACAGAAATACCATTAAGAAAAATACAAAGAAAATAGAGATGAAGGGAAAAAACAGCTTGATGGGCCTTTCTCATTTATTCATATTTAACCTTTTCACTGCATTAAGATCATTTCACCCAATTCTAGTGGTGTAAAGAATCCTTGAAATTGTCATCAGTTATATTTAAACCCATTTAAATACAGTACCAAAATGGTATGAAGTGTCTTTAATGGAGGAAGAGCTTTAAGTTACATAATCCAGAAAAATTTATCTTCTTAAACATAATTAATACAGCTCCTTATTACCAGCTCTAGAGTCCCAACAGGTCAGCAGGTTTTTTCAGTCTTGTAATTGAAGCATGGGACAGAAATCAGAACACTATGTGTGTAAGTTTATACATATATTAATTACAGACATTACTCCATTAGAGCTTTATGTCACTTGAAATCTGCAATACTAAAAATACACTACAGTTAGTGGTGGTCACATGAAGAAGAGTTCAAAGATGTTCGGTATTGTGTTGACTTAAAATATTTTTCTATTGTTAACCTTGATTCCTACCAGGAAAATGATAGCCCCGTATCAGTAAAAAGAACGAAAAGTATCTGGTAACTGACTTCAGTAGCAGTTTTGCCAAAGCAAATTGTATTTAACAAGCCCTTTGTCGAGAAATATAGCTGCTCTGTTTAGAATAACTGCAGCTGAAAATTTAAAAATTAGATTCATTAGGGCAAGCCAAGATACACTAGTCACCCATGATAATAATAGTGTTTGCCGCAATGAACTCTGGAGGTCTATTTGGATGAAAAAATTTCCTTTGGGGGGAAAAAGTGTAGATTTATAGAGGTTCTATAATGTCAAGCTACCTGTAACTATGTACTTGTCTTCTTATCAAAGCATAGAGTAGTGACCTACTGCCCCCAACTCTTCAGAGATACAGAAGAACTCCTGTTTATAAATCAGAACACCCTTATACTATGTTGATATGTTCTGTCATATGTTGATGAATTCATTTCAGGCTTCACTCTCCACATATGTGGCCTTTCAGGTATACAAACACACTTAAAGAAGGTACGGTACTTCAAAACCAGCGGTCTATGTTAGAAAAAAGATTTTGATCATCAAGTTGTTGGGGTTTTTTTCAGGGAGAGGAGGGAAGGATTGTTGTTTTGAAGAAATATATATCTTTTGATCAGAATCACTAAAAAAAGTTTTAGTCACACTGAAAAGACACTTCTGGGTCACCAAGTACGAGAGGACAAATAAAATTTATGTTATTTCCAACTGAAAATATTTTTCAAAAACTTTCTCTTGGATGGTGGCCATGCCAGTAAACAGATACAACTTTTCAGTTTAGAGATCTAGTTCTCTCCTGGCATTTCTTTTCCCAAATCAGCATCTTCTCATAGTGCTTATTGTCTGGACTGGACTGAGACTAAATCTTCTGCTCCAGATACAAAACTTCAATATAGAATAGTGATACTGATGCCAGTAATCCATTTACTGACTTAATTGCCTGCTGAAACAAGATTTCTAGAGCTAAGAACTATGCCTCTTTCTAAACCTCTCTATAATTGTGACTATGATGCAGTCTCCCAACATTCTTCTTGTTTTCATGCTGACATATTGATGTGTGTGCTGTTCTGCGTCACGCATAGCTGGAGACATATCGAGACAATCAATTAGTTTTGCATGAGCTCCAAAGCGCAATATTGAGAGGCTTATAATAGAAATATTTTGGATGTTTATTTAATTTCAAAGGCTTTACAATTTCCTTTATTAAAAATAAACTAATTCAAAGATGAAATATCTATGAGAAGGAGGCACATATTTGAATGTCTTTGGTTCCAAAATCTGACCTGAGCTTTAATGGTTCAGTGTCAGAGAGCTGATACTTGAGTTGCCTTCACATCCACACTTTCAGATTCAATTGCATGCTTAGATATAGTAATTAGTGCCTTCTGGGCACATTTGGAGAGAAAGTCCAGGCCCCAAAATTCAGGTGATCCTTACTTTGTATGTGGAAGGATGGACCTGACTCAAGACCTTTAACCTTTATTTCCAGCAGTCTTACTCATTTTTGGTCAATGTCAACTCAACAAACAGACGCTACTTTGTTGAAGAACCTAGGATCAACAGTGACCATACAAATGGTATGTGTACGTGTCACCACAATGAGGGGACTTTTCTTTCACTCCTTGACCTGCACTTCCACAAAATGATGCTGATATAACCAGTAATGCACTTCAGAAGGACTTAGAGCACAGTAATACTAACATCTGAGAAAAAATGCTCCTTTCTAAAACAAACAAAAAAAGGCAGAACTATGTTTTATACTAGATGTGTGTGCACGTGTGTGTATGTATTTGAAATACAAACCTCATTATGAAAGATCTAAAATTGTGTAGACTAAAGAGAGAAAAAAAACCCTTTCTTTTGGACTGAAAAAAGATTCCCGTTTTGAAACAATTACTTAGTACAGGAAAGCAGAAGTTTTTAAAATCATATTCATAATTAATACTGAAGTTCAGATTACTAAAATGCCACGTACGGGACAGACTAGCCTTAGGGTTAAAAATCATTGAATAAGAAAACCAGGGATCCGGGTTAAACTCCACAGACAGATTTCCATTCTGATACTGTGCCTATTGCTTCATTTTCTGTGTCTTGGGTCTTAGCATCACAATGTTAAATCCATTTTACTGATGTTTCAGCATAACCAGATGTAATTGAAGTGCAAGGCAATAATCAGCTTTATTGTTTTCCTTAAATATGCTAAGTGAGCACGTCAGAGCACGGGTGCGAACATCTTTTATAGTTAGTTTCAAATAGCCAATCCCAATTCAGCCTATTTCCAGAAACAATTCTTTTCTAATAATGGCTTTTCAGCACTGCAGTGAAAAAAGCCCTCTACCCCATCCCACACAGTTCCACAAGAGGGAATCAATCTGCTGCTTAAGTTCAGCAAAGGCCTTCAGTTCATGAAAAGGTTTTGATCTTGAAGCTCACTATACCACAATGAAGAAAATAATTTTTTTCATACCACCCAAGTACTTATCAACTGCAGCATACAGCAACTAGGAAAAAAAAAAAAAGAACTGCCCATTCCTTCCCTTACCTCTGCACCTAGTGTGTGAAAATATAAGAAAAAAATAATTTAATATAATTGAATAAAATGTTGAAAAGTTAGAAAACATTAAGCCTTTTATATTAGACTTGCCATGTTTTTCTAGTCTCCAGCAACATGTGACATTCCTTTAAGTAAGTGACTCTATTATGATATTCTTGATTTGAAATATTGTTATTATCCAGTTTTCTAACATGTTTTTTGAACATTTTCAGAAAGCTTTATCTTTATTTCAATATGATGCTGATGTCAGCAATGACAATTAACAGTCCTGGGCATTTCAAAAGAATTCTTGTAATAGTGTGAAGTATGATTTCTCAAGTGGTTGACATCTATGAGCAGTGCAGTTTAATGAGGGTGAAGAGGAAAAAAAAAAAAGAGACCTACTACAGTCAAAGGACAAAAGAGTTTTTGTCAAAGCTGTCAGAATCAACGTTAAAAGAAGCAGTAGAACAGTTAGAAATTTCTAGCCATACCCATGATAGTGGAAGTATCATTATTGTGACATTAAGTTTATTCAAACTCACAAAAGCAAAACAATTTAAAGTACGATTTGGAAGATGTTCATTGTTAATGCAATAATTTCTGGAAGTATTACCTTCACTTCTGTTCCTTAGGCTTACAGAAAAATACTATACTACCAGAAAAAATATTTCTAAACTTTACTGAACAAATGGTAAAATAACTTTCTTAGAAAAGGAATACACAAAACTAACTAACCAGCTACATCCAAATACCACAATTATGTTTAGCACATAATTACTAATTGTATTTTCACTTGAAATTACCATGCATAGCACACGAAACACTGTACTTAAAAGACACTATGCAATATGTAATCAGTCTGGAAAATATTTCTTCATTCTCCAAGAACAGATAAAAATTATTAGTGCTGTTAATTATTACAATTCTACCAAATCTGAGTTTATTAAGGAAGGCTTAATAATCTATTGTCTTTAATAAGAAAATTTAATAAACACAGAACTGCATACCATTCCAGCTGATATGCATGGGAATCCTCAAGTCTGCTTTGTTCCCCATGGCAAATATAGCCCTCCTTTAGATATTCATTCCATTCATTCAATTAAATAGCACACCATAACTGCTTATTAATTGATAATGCATAAATTTGAAATGCACAAAAATATTTTCATTTAACATGCTGTGTTAAGCTATTCCACCCCACACTGTATCTCTAATAAGATTTATATACAAGTTCATTTATTTGCAGAGCGGATACCCATCCAGCCCTTCAAGAATAACCAGTAATGTGAATTCTGCATCTGCTTCACAAAACCAAAATAAATGCTAATTAAAGTTGCATGAGTCAAAACAGTATACATACAGGTACAGTTTTCACCTAACTGACATCTAATATAAATCCAACTTCAGGAATCACTATTAGTGGTATAACTTAATAGTAGTTTATAATTTAGTATTTCTGCAGATATGATAGAGACATTAGTCAGCATCAATGGTAAGAAATAGTCCCAACAGTGACCTTTAAAGGTCACCACTACCTGTCTTTTCTGTTCTCTCCAGCAAAACCAGTATGAAAACTGCTATTAAAAAACAACAACAACAAAACAACAAAAAAACTCCACCACACAGCAAAAAAACTCAATCCAGCAACAACAAAAAAATACCAACAACAAACCACCAAACCTCATGAGATGGAGTTTCCACAGCCTTTCAAGGGTACCTGTTCTTTGATTCCAACCTGAATGTTCCCAGCTAAATCATTTCTGCTACAATTTTAAATGTCTCTAACTACGCCATTTAACATAGAGGGTAGTTTATTTTTCTTTTTGTGAGACCTTTCTATTCACTTCCCCTAGACTAAAATAACACTCTCTTGGTCTCTCCTCCCAGCTCACATTTTCCTAAGCCTCTGATCTGAAGAACCCTCATTTTTCTTGAGATCTGCTGCAAAGAGCAATGTAACACAGTATGATGCCTTTCTTATACAGAGTGGAATTAAATTGGAATTACTTGGGAATTTCTTACACATGAAATTCCAGGTCATATGTCTGAATACAATGTTATGCTTTCTTTCTTGTAATGCCATTGTTGGCTTGTCCACAATGACCACATCTTACATTTGATACATAAGTATTAAAATACTTTTACACAAATCATATTTTCTAGAGTATTGTAACTTCTGATCTTATCACCTGCATATGTAATTTGTATACTCTTCATACTAGAAAATGAACCTTGTAATTATATATTTTCAGTTTTGAAGTAAGCTGTAACCAATCTATTTACGCCTTATTGCTCTTTTTTGCATCCGTTTGACAACAGTTGCATAAGGAACCTATTTCTCTAACTAGCATATAAGAATGTTGCCTTAAACAGTATGACTTTCTTAACTAAATATTCATTACATATACTGAATTTTCCTTACCCACAAGGCACTTTGACTTGTCAAAGGAGGAAGTTTTACATTATTTGCTCTTGATAAAGCAAACTTGACAGTTACTCATCACTTTGAGACGTTTTAAGTGTTCACAAGTAGACAGCTTATTTGTCCAGCACTTTTCCAGGAACAGAAATTCAGCTGACTAGTCTACAAAAAACCAACCAAACAAACAAAACAAACAAAAAAAACCCCCACACATACTACAACCTCACTTTATTCTACCCAATTTTGAGCAGGTTCCAGGTTAGAAAAGTAGTTATCAGGAATAAGTGGATGATATAGATGTTAGTGAACTTAAGGAACCAGGATAAATGTACCTCAAAATTTTGATAAACATCTAAGCTTGATGTTTAAGATAGATAAACATCTAAGCTTGATGTTTGATGATCTAAGCTCAAATCTGAGCTTGTCTACCTTTCCCAGACTTCTAGAACTTTGCCTATCAACCATGAGCTCTCAAAAGGTAATAATTAACAGATCTAAGATTACTTCATTTTAAAGTTTTTAAAAAATCACTTACTCAAGTGATTCGAAAACTTAAGTCCCTTGACAACTCCTTTTTTATTATTATTATTCAATTCCAGTATTACCCAAGAAATCATCAACTGACCTGAATCTTCTTTGGTTTGGACTCCAGCTAATTCTGTTGGCAGAAATTCCAGTTTTTATGACATTCACTTTCTTGAATTCTATTCAGTATATTTTGCTGGTTTGCAATTCCCTGATAATAAACCATTGTCTTCTATCCCCAAGCATTGCTTCACTATCAGAAATATCACAAGAACATCTCATACGTGGGTGTTCAGTATTTTCAGTATTAAAAACATCAACATACATTAATAAGAGCTTGCAATGTCTTTCTAAGAATATTGTAAGAACTGCATCCTTCTATACTCCTTTTGCCAGTAAACACCTAGTTTGAGATATTTGTTGATATTAAAACCTTGCTTTTGATTAGTTTTGCAGGATAATTCTAAAAAGGATGAGAAGAAAAAGCCTTGTCTGCTTAATTTTCATGGTTTAGTGGTTTGTTTTGAATCTTGATGCACAGCAATGCAAATCACAATAACAATACTCCTTCATGTTTTTTATAATTACACTGTTGCTCCCAGCAGATGTCTCCTACTGTATCGTAGACCGAGCACCCCAGATTATCATTAAACAATCTCTTTTTATTTCTGTCTGGCATCTATCCTTGAACAAACATTACCCTTCTATATCAAAATTTCAACCCTGAAATATATTCTACTGCATGCTAGCCGTGTCAGTTTGTAAGTTTCTGTTATAGATTACCAAGACTGAAGTCTTGTCTTCTAAACTCAGCTGAAATGCAGTTATCGTATCAGTTGTCAAACGTTCAAATACAGCATTCTCAACTCATTTCATTCCCTCTCTCTCATTCTGCTAAGAATAGACCTAAGTTATACAGATGTGTTTATAAAGGAGAACAACTTTTCACATAAATTGAGATGTTGCTTAATGCATTTATAGAAAAACGGAGATGAGCAGACCTTTTCAGACCATCTCATTTTCTATCTTCCTTCTCAGTTGCCTGTTCTCTAAAGTTTTTTGGACACCTTTTCTCACCTTTATAGTGCATTATTGTCGTGGTTTAGGCCAAATCGGCTACTGGACAATTATGTCCTAAAGGACAATTATGTATATTCTTCTTAAACAGAAATTTTCTCCCTAGCCAAGATTGACTTTGAATCACTTAGAAGCTTTTTTCCTTAATCCTTTACCGATGTTTCCCACCTGCCATCAAGCTACATCCATTTTACCCCCCAAGATATTTAATTCCCCTTCGTGTAAACTTATATTAACTGCCAAGGTGAGTATCCTTTTTTATTAGCAGTATGGGGAAAAAAAAAAGAAAAAAAAAAAACCTACACACAAATCACAAGATGTAAGATATCTAGAAATAAGATTTGTGAAATATAGAATAGAATAGTTCAGCTGGAAAGGGCTTACAATGATCATCTAGTCCAACTGCCTGACCAATCCAAGGCTGATCAAAAGTTAAGGCATATTATTAAGGGCATTGTCCAAATGCCTCTTAAACACTGACCACCTCCCTAGGAAGCCTGTTCCAGTGTTTGACCACCCTGGCAGAAAAGAAATCATAGAATGGTTAGAGTTGGAAGGGACCTCAAAGATCATCTAGTTCCAATCCCCGCTGCCATGGGCAAGGACACCTTCCACTAGACCAGGTCGCTCAAAGCCCCATCCAGCCTGGCCTTGAACACTTCCAGGGATAGGGCATCCACAACTTCTCTGGGCAACCTGTTCCAGTGTCTCACCATCCCCACAGTAAAGAATTTCTTCCTAATATCTAATCTGAATCTACCCTCTTTCTGTTTAAAATCGTTACTGGAAGGCTGCTATAAGGTCTTCCTCGAAACTTCTCTTCTCCAGGCTTAACAATCCCAGTTCTCTCAGCCTGTCTTCATAGGAAAGGTGCACCGGTGCTGTGATCATACAACTCTTATGAGGAGTGGCTGAGGGAACTGGGGTTGTTTAGCCTGGAGAAAAGAAGGCTCGCGGGAGACCTTATTGGTCTCTACATCTACTTGAAAGGAGGTTGTAGGGAGGTGGGGGTCAACCTTTTCTCACTGGTAACAAGCAATAGAACAACAGGAAATAGCTTCAAGTTACATCGGTGTAGGTTTAGGATGAATATTAGGAAAAAAAAAAAATTCACAGAAAGGGTTGTCAAGCATTTAATTTGAACAGGCTTCCCAGAGAAGTGGTGGTGTCGCCCTCCCTGGAGGTGTTTAAAAGACAGGTAGACATGGTGCTTAGGAACATGGTTTAGTGGTGGTTTTCTCAGTGTTAGGTTGATGGTTGGACTTAATGATCCTAAAGGTCCCTTCCAACCTAGACAATTCTATGATTCTATGATCATCTTTGTGCCCCCCCCGGACTTGCTCCAACAGGTCCATGTCCTTCTTATGTTGGAGGCCCCAGAGCTGGATGCAGTATTCCAGATGGGGTCTCACCAGAGCAGAACAGGGGGGCAGAATCATCTAGCTCGACCCGCTGGCCACACTTTTGATGCAGCCCAGGATGCAGCTGGCTTCCTGGGCTGCAAGTGCACATTGCTGGCTCATGTTGAGCTTCTCATCCACGAACATCCCCAAGTCCTTCTCCTCACAGCTGTTCACAATTCATTCTCTGCCCAACCTGTATTTGTGCTTGGGATTGTCCCAACCCACATGCAGAACCTTGCACTTGGCCTCGTTGAACTTCATGAGGTCAGGCCCACCTCACCAGCCTGTCGAGGTCCCTCTGCAAGGTCCTTATTTGCTTCTCATAGGACATTTCTTCCAGCACTTTCACAAGCTTTGTTGCCCTCTTGTGGACACACTCAAATGCCTTAACATCCTTTTTAAATTATGGGGCCCAGAACTGTGCACAATACTTAAGATGAGTCCACAATAACAGCGGGAACAACATAAAGTGAATTTTAATACTGGTCCCAGGAAAGAAATTGTAGTTTTAATTACAAATCAATGTTACCTGTATATTACAGTTTAAATACCAACAAAATAGCATATTTCTTTTTCCTTCATTTGAATTAAAGCACAGGGTTCAATACTGAAGACCAACACAAAACATTTTTATTTCTGAAGTCATTTTTTCAAGCTTTTACTTTGGCTTCTGTTCATAGATGCAACAGATTTTTGATGTTTATACTCATTCACCCAAGACCAAAACAAATGTTAATTAAGAAAAAAACCCAGAACTCTGTTTATATCAACTTAATCTGCATAAAGCATTAGTTGGCAATACAAGTGCCACTAGAATTTAAAGGCCCGAGTATCTAAATCTTCACGTATTTTTTGTTTTGGAATGCTGAGATTCACAAACTTATTTAGAGTTTATGTGGTCTGTTTTCTTTAGCACAGATATTAGACTATGTACTTAAAATCAAGTTACTGTTTTGAGACCAATTAAAACCATTAAGACATGCAGCTGATGAGCATGCTGCCATTTTTCCACTTTTCTTTCTTAAAGACAATTGACTGTAACAAGTCTGTAAATCTGAAAGGACTTAATTAGTATCCAGGGACAGTTTAGTGGTATTTAATTAACAAAGAGACAATAAATTACTTTAAGGGAGAAAAAAAACCCAAAAAACTAACCAACTTCTCATTACATCTTGCTAAGTTTTTTTTAATGGGAAATTCTAGTTAAAAGGAATATACTTTGCCATTTAGAATGACCACAGAAAGCAATACTTATCTTCAGACTAGCAAGAAAAATGTTCTAGAGCCTCATTCCAACTTTTGATCTGTACAACAGATAGACTATATTAAAAAAAAAAAAAAGTCTTGAGAGCCAAAATAAAGGGAAAAATTAAATCATAGAATGAAGCAGAATATAACTATTATTTAAAGGGAAAAAAAAAAAAAGTCAGATGCAGGAGTATTCAAACAGAGATTCACAGAAAAAGGACTCGCACATTTTTTTTCTTCCCTGAAAGAACAGACTCATCTACATACCGCCACAACACCCTCTCCATAAAAATACTACCAGGGCAGAAGGCTTTATTATAGTAGTAAAACTTTTGTCCATTCTATGTTAATTTTTATTTCTATTACCTTATCCCCACCATAACAGACTGCATCTCTTCTTACTGAGACAAGATAGAATTAACTTTTCTAGTTTATTCGTCTACTTCATCCTATTTGTAGAGTTTTGACTCTTCCTTATTATGCTGTATTCAACCTGATCTTTGCTCTCTCCACTGTTAGTGACCCTTTAGAAGCATCTCTGTTTCTATTTCAGCATGACACAACCTCCATTTTCTCCTGTGCGAAGTTAGCCTGTTTACCTCATTACAAGCTCCTGAACATATGAGACAGGTCTGATCAGCACAGAACAACGCAGTGTTCTGAGGTCCAGACTGACATGAGGAGCAATAGTCAGAGTCAATAGGTTAATCTTCTCTGACTTAGCCATTTATTCATCATAAAGCTGGGAAGGGTTGGGGCAGGGTCTAGTTGCTATGCATAGTGCATGAAAAACAACTTCTTTTATGTCCTTTCTCAAATTAGTAGCAAGATGTACAGCTGTTCCTCCACAGAGAATATGAGGAGAATACTTCAATGATGAAGACAAACCAATAATGGCTGTTCTTTGTGGTAATCTTTTAGACATCCAGGTGTTCATTATTGCCAAGGGAGCCTGGGATTCCAAATTTCTCCTATTTCAAAACGGGTTCTAAACGTAGACTGACTGCCTCTGTACCACATTCGTATCACACAGTCTCAGATCAAATTGGATCCAGATCAGATACAAGTGGTGGTAGTCTATTCTGCACTTATCATATGGATGTTGTGAAGGCAGCTACACTAAGGATTGAAAGGCACACAAAAACACTATGGAAGACTGCATCTGCACTTATGTAGAGTGCCTCATGTAGCATCAGGGAAACATTCTGCTATCTGTCAGTCACACAACTTGCTTTCCTTCCTATAAGATAGGAGTGTGGTGGATTGCATACAATCAGACACAATGGTGCTGTCAAGAGGCAGCTGAAGTGTGCGCTTGAAGTATCAGTCTCCAGTGCATTCCTGGGAATGACACTAGAGTTCATATGGGCTTTTACTGACTGCAAATTGTCAAATAACTGCACAGCCTTTTCCATTTGTGTTTACTCAAGAAGACATATCCCCTACTGAAGGAATGAAGAACATGGACACAGCTGTTATTGGAATGCTTTGAAGTGGGTGAGGAATCTTTCTTTTATAACAGAAGTAAAACTTTAACAATTCCTTAGAGAATTCATAAAACCACCCTAATAATTAAAATATTTTTAAAAATAAAAAAAATTAAAAAGTACTTTCCCTCAGAATGGACCTATAATCTTCCAGGATTTTGGCATAAGGGCAGCTCTCCATAATTTACCTTGAGAAGAATCCAGACATAGTTTATGCATGTTTTTTACCTGTTCTTCCTCTCTGTAGTACAAGTATCATCTCTCCTTGTATCCATGTTTATAAAGTTATAATAGAAATACATAAAGTAGATTTGTCCCCCAAAAAATATCAATTCTAGCAATTAAAAAATTATCACTGTAACTGCTATACCAACACATGATTGTCTTGACCAGGGCGTACTTTTGGGAATTGTCCATTCAAATAAAGGAAATCCATAACACTAAAATTATCATCACATAAGACATGCATTATCATGCTAAACAACTTTTCAATAAAGAGTAAAATGTGGGTGATTAAAAGATGAACAGAGGAGGCAAATAAGAATGATATCCAACTTATATCAAGGAATAACTGGCCAAATGGAAGAAACAGATATAAACAGTTATAAAGGTTTTGTCTTTGTAGGTTTCATTTTAATGGATTTGAAATTGTCTTAAATGACACAAAAAGTCTTACAACACATTTTCCAAATATTAGTTGAAACTATCATATTCAGCTTCAGCCCTAGGTTAAAAACTGAATATTTATCTTATGCCATGGCAGGAGATAACTTCTTCCTCAGCTGAAGTAACTACTTCCTTTCAAAAGGTTCCTGTTCCCCTGCTCCTTGCCTCAAAAAACACTAGCTTGCAGTTGAGCTCTAACAAGATTTAAACTCTACTTCTTAAAGATTGACAGTTTCTCATAGCTTAGAGTTGTTCCTGTATGTACTTCAAAGGCAAGTGATGCTGTGGACATCCCAGCAGTGTATCCTGCTTTTGAAGTCTTTGAATTATCCGTAGTAGATGCTACTAACAAATAGAAACTGACAGTCTTAAAGTACAATTTAGATTTACGTACAGCAAAGGCCACAAAAAAAGAGAGAGGACTACCTTTTTATTCTTTTTTCTGTCTCTTCAGAGAGCAACAGATTTCAAGAAAAAAAAAAAAAAGATGATGTAGCTGGGATTACTGTTTATCAGCAGAAACAACCAGTATCATAATATGAAGGGTCTAGCCACTCCAGAAAGAAATGTAAATTTAAAGTTAATATTTCTTGAAATAATTCTTTACGTTTTTTAAATAAACTATATTCCTCAATCTCCTTATTCATTGTCATATTTATTTCAATTTTATTTAAAAAGAGCTCATGTTTTCTTTTTTTTCTCTTAAATGTTTACAATAGTCACAGGTAGATCACAACATACACAAGAAAAAATTCTTTTCCATCTTCATTCCTATGTCTACTTACATCCTGACTTTATGAAAAGATCAGGTCTAGTATGACTGTTAACAACATACCTCTTTCAGAAAACATGGAGTTTAGCGAGCCAATTAAACATGAAATATTTCTTTTAGTTAACATTTTATTAATTTTTTTTTTTTTTGTAGGGGAGGAGAAAGTTACTTGAAAATATTGAGCAAAGCAATTTCAAAGTGTTAAAACACATGCCTTCTCTAACTGAAAGGCCTGTTTTACAAGGTAACCTGTCTATGGCAAAAATAGTCTACAAATTATTTAAATCAAAGTGAAATAGTTCCAATTTATGTAAAACTAAGTCCATAACAGTTTCACTGAAGCACTAATTACTTTTTCAGTCATCACCTAATTAAAATTTTGGGGTTTTTTTACTTCCTGTCCTATTTCAGAAAATTAACACAAAAAATATCAAAAGCCATTAATAAACAGGCTACATATTTCCTGTCTTAAGTCTGTAAAGCTAAACTTGAAATAAGGATTTTGATTGCCTGAGGCTTTTGGTGACATCAGCCAAAAAATTTTTACAGAGGCAGCCTCTAGACCTCATTGCCTTCCTTTTTTTTTTGTTGGTTTTTTTAAGGCATGAAGAAAAAAAAATCAGTCATAAATAATTTTATGCACCGCCATTTCTGACTGTTCCTTTCTCACCTTTTGAAAGCTATACATACATCCTATCTGAACTTAAATAGTAATTAGGCATTCTGTCCTGTTGTAACTGCTGTTTATCTAGCAGAGTTAGTCTTCACTACAGGTAGCCTCACATGTAACACATTGTTTCTTGATCTTATTTTTTCTATTTCACATTTAGATAGGTAGTAGCATTATGTAACAAGGGTATCAACAATCTTCCAGTTCACTGAACCATGTGAAGGGTTTAAGGCTCACCATGATTTTTTCTTGCCAATGACCGTTCAACCAGCATGGAAGAAGTTAGCAACAGTTCCAAGAAGATTAAATATATCTCGTTTGCCTAAGTATGTTCTTTGTATCTCCCATTACAGTCAGATTTTCTGTTTACCAAGGTCTTAGTTCTGACCTTCCACTAGACAGACCTCAAATAAAACTTAAGTTTTCAAAACATTTTTCAAAGATGTCACTGTCAAGGCAAAACAGAAGAGCAAAAAAAATTTCAGGGTGAGGTAAGGGACAGGAAGCAAATGGGTACATTTCTGCTGGAAAGTCAGGAATTCATTTTTAACTCATGTAACTCAGCTGCAAAACAGGCCTCCAAACTTCCTTTGCTTTCAGTTCCTAGAGGCTAAAACCATGGCTCTTTCTGCAATTCTCTCTGAAAAAAGCAGATACTGAAATTCCAAACAAGTATGGCATCTGTTTTCTAACTTAAGTAATACTAGAAGCAGCATTAAAATTTAGGTCTTCTGTTTCACCAGGCATACTAGTATATCTTTCAAGTTACCATATTTTTCTTCAAAATTTAAGTTTTAAATAAAGTCAAAATACATAGCTGTTAGTAATTGTTACAACAGTGCAGCAAACAGATAGAGTCACTGATTTATTTACAGCTGTGAGCTCAAATGCAGATTTCAGCAACTGAAGCATACTTATGAGAACACTTATGCTAATAAATCCACATTATTTGTTGTACACTACCTTGCCAACAGAAATTCTTGTAATTTAGTTAAGATTTCTTAAATTAAGAAATACGAGTAGTGACACCCCTCCTCCCTCTCTTTGTACACATGAATATATCTGCACATAGTCTAAAGCTTTCGCCTTACCAGTGCTGTCATCATAAACAACAGTAACTGTTTTCCACTTGAAGAACTGCACAAGGTCAAGGATGGCACGGCTGAGTGAAGAGAAATCTGGATAGAGGCTGACATAGAAGGAGTCCTTGTTGTCTGACACCTGATGTTTCCAGCGGGTCTGGATATGTGGAACACCCAAAGCGTTGCAGATGGATTGCACAGCATTAGCTGAGGAGCTATGGGATGGTCCGAAGATGGCAGCCACCCCAAGGGACAGCTGATCACAGGCTGAATAGGAGACAGAAGTCTGTCAATGATGAGAGGAAAGAAGGCAGTGTGCCAGAAGGTATTGCACAATTCACATTAAACAAAAGGCACTCCATGAAATATAACTGTATTGCGGACAGAGCTCCCTTCTCATGAAACACTTTCACTTACACAGATTTCAACTTCAGAATACATTTCCAGCCTTTGACTATGAGCTGATGAATAGCAGCACTTAACATCGAAACAGCTATGTTTAATAAACACTTCTATGTCAGTGGAAGTCACAAAGGCCAGCAATTGTGTATCTTTTAAAAAGCACTGACAAGAGGAGAGATTTATGCTCAGCTGCATCTTATATTTGGAAAAGGGCCATACGGGACAGTATTCTAACCTAGGCTGTTTAAGCGTTAACTTCTTCCTCAATCAATCAACACTATTTCTACTGAGATTCTAATTACTCAGAAATTGTACATGTTAAGTGGATTCTAGTTAAGTATCAGCCAAATGATTAATTTAATGAAAAGCAGGCGTGTTGACTAGTGAAATGTAAAGGTCAACATTTTCCCTAAAAGAAAATTAAATTACTATCTTCTAATAAAAAAAAAAAAAACTCAGTGTCCCTTCTTAAACACTGGAAAAACTCAGTTTTGTTACACTTGTATTAGTAGATAAAACTGGCCCTGAGAGTCACTGCTATGATACTGCTGCATTTAAGTAGCTTAGCTCTCCTCTTTCAAATATAGGGTAGCCCTAACTGTACTGTGCATCAGCAGTTTCTGATCTGTATATCTCCCGCAGTACATTCCAGTATTATCTTGCAGAACGTTAGTTGGGACATGCCAAAAAGAAGGCAGGAAAATTGGTCCTGTGATTCAGCCCATACCCTGCTCCTTTTTAGATCACTACCGGTTCTGAAAAAAGACAGATTCTGTCTTCTAAGAAAACACCCTATTTGGTAGAGAGAAGTAATGAAAAGTATCTCCCTAATCCAATGTAGATGTATTTGTATGAGGTTTGATTAATTAATATTGTTACTCCACCGCCAATGTTCCTGACAGCTGAGGAAACAGGCAGTAGAATGACAACTTGCTGCATTACTTTTCTCAGTAAGTCAAAATAAATTGTTTTATTATGCACATCCTTTTCGACATGATGAAAATATTGCTAAGTCTTTCAAGTGCATTCCAGAAACTATGCTGGCACACCTTTTTATTACCACAGAGCATTGGTGGTTTAAATGAACTTCTCATATACACACAGGATCTCCATTGCGTTTCTAAGCGTCGGATCAGGGCCTAAATGACTAGCTTGATAAAAAAACATTTATGCTAATATTGCCCTTCCTAAGAGTAATCAACAAGCTTTATGCAAATGTCAGTAAATGGGATCACTAACAACAGCAATAGCTACCAGATGGCTTTTCAATGGGCTTTTTTTTTTTCCTGTTTCTGAGATTTGAATAATGCAATGCTTTCACACGTGATTTAATATGGCACTGGCTCTATCAGACGCATACCAATTTTTCTAGTGCATTCAGGGATATTTTGTTTGCATTTACATTATTCTTCAGTGAAACGTTATCTTGGAAATATCATCTTGCCTTCAGGTTGCTCTTGCATATAGTACCTTTAAAAATCCATTAATATTTCATCTATATTCAACTTCAAAAGTATGTGTTACTGAGAGGTCTAAACAGGCTATTTGTGATGCAGAGCCTGGCGATTCATTAATGGACATAATCATGAACCACAAAAATGAGTCAAATGCTTAAACCTCATTGTTAAAACTCTGCTTTGGAGCCATCATAATAAAACGAACCATTTTATGTTAACCTTTAGCCTTTGATTCTGAACTAAAGCACCTGTCAGCACAAATGCAGTTGGCTGTAATGTGAATTGATAAAGCAAAAAGCTGTTAGCACTGGAAGATTACACAGATTTTGATACAGCCTGACCAGTTACAAATAAAGAGTTGCATTCTCATCCAAGATGCAAGGGGGAACAATGAATATACACAATCTATTCAATGTATCCAATCAATGGCATGTTGCCATTCTAACTTCAGCTATTACAGGCTATCAAGAATTAGCAACATAATATTCAGGCTCTCTTGCACCATCAAGCAAACCCCAAGTAAGGACTAAAAGCAGTTGTGTTGTCTCAGGAAAGGCTTAAAGATTTAAAGATTGCAGAACAAATTTCTCTGCTCTCTACATCCTCCCTCAGGAACGGAGAAATGCTGTCCCATTAAATTTCACAAGACAGCATGCACTAGAGTCAGGAAGCAGTTGAATTTGGAAGATGAGGAGGAAAGGAGAAAGAAGGGGCCAGAATTAAGGATCAGCCCATTCATTCACTGTTGGCTGAGATAGGAAGGAAAGAGTAGTCTCTCAGAATTTGCTTTAATCCACCATCCAAAAAGACAGAATAACAACTCAAAAACACTTTGTTAAAAGCATTCCTTGCCTCCTTCTTCCACAGACTTTCCTCCACAAAGAAACCATCTTGCTAGGCATAAATATTTAGCCCATAATATTTTTCATAAATCAAAGCATCTTACAATGACCAAATTGTATTTCTGTACAAATATGGATAATATTTATTTTCATACCTAACAACAGCCTATATTAGGATTGTTTATTTAGCAAATAAACAAATAAAACAAGCTAGCAGGATTAACTGTGTGTTACAGCAAAAGAGAAAAAGTATGTTTCTCATAATTTCTGAACTGAATTTTTTAATCTGTATTATATTCCACTTTCAAGATATACTTCATGTACATCCATTCTGACACAGCAGCTTTTTCCTATGTAGCATTTCTAATGTATCATCAAATGTTTTTATTCATTTTAGTCCACTAGAAAACCAAAAATCGCTTATTGTGTAAAGCTTTCAGTCTTCAACACTTGGGAGTGGCACCTTGCGATCAGATCACTTGGCAAATTTAGGCTAGAAACCTGTGCTAAGAAAAACAGGTTGACTTTTGACTCTTTCACCTTTCTTATCTTCTTGTTAAGGACAACATTGATATGAAATTGGGTCTTCAATTTATAAAAAAAAAAAAATTAAAAACATTTTTAAAGAACTGTAACATAGTGCAAAATTCAGTCCTGCTGAGTTCTGACATGAGGCTTTGTATTTTCTCCTGTAAATAGGTATTGAACTTGTTGGGGTTTGTACTTTCTAGGGTATAGCAATGATGCAGTACAACTGGCATCTATTGTCACAGTCTTGAATGTAAAGAAACCTAAAAACTTCAATATTTGAGAGAATCAAAGATTTGAAAATTTAGGAAAAATGTTCAAAATTATTTTTAACTTTTAATTTTTCTTCAAACAAATAATTTATAATCAGAAGAAAACTGCTGAACTCAGGCCTAGACATTCCCTTGATAGCAATATTCTTATGTGGACTTGATATTTAGGCTTTTTTTTTATATCTCATTGATATAAGTTGCCCAAAACAACTACTTACTCCCCTTTGAAGCCCATACCTGATTAAGTATGTGAGACATTCATATGCTAAAGGTATTTGTGGAGATATACTTAAAGTGATCAAATGTTTAAAATTGAATTGTATCATTCTTCCAAGTTCACTAGAATTTGGGGGCACTCGACATTTTCCAGGGAAATATCTGGAGATAATGTTTTCTCATTCCAAAGCAGCTGGTCTCAAAAATACCCTAGTCACAAAGGTCAGAAAAATTTATTTCATATTTTAAATATTTAAAGAAATAACTTTTAGACAGGGACAGTGGGAGCAAAGGTGACAATGTAATTTTCAAACAGTTGCCATTACAGCCTTCAAGCGGTGGTTGTTAAAGCAGTTCTTTGATGTCAACCACAACTTTATACAGCCTCATTGCATATGGCTTTATTGGACAGACATTTTTTCAGGTAGGTAAACCAAGCCAGTCTTAGTTTCTCATTAAAAAAATTAAATATGCAAAATGTTACCTTTTTTGGATGCTTCGAAACTGTCATAGAGATTTATCTTTTGGGTGTCATATGTTAATGTGGTGTTTGGCAGAAGGGTTCTGTTTCTGTTGATTGTGTTCACAGCAAATCTGAAGGCTAATTCTTCTGCTCCCATTGGACCAGATTCCACACATTCAAAAATGCCTCCTGGTAGTGGGAGAAAGAAGAAAAAAAAAAACCAAACCACTAGTAAGCCAAAACGGCATACAAGAACATCTTTAACCATCAGTTTAGGAAAAGATTCATCAGCCTGATGTTTTTAGCTTCATAAACCCGGTACAGTACAACTCATGCAATTGTCTCAGGATTGTGGTGAGGTTTGGGTCAAACCATAAATAACCAAGCAAGAAATCAAACTTACCTTAAAGAAACCTGTTTGTTTTTTTCCGTACAACATTCATTTTACTATTGTGAATAAAAAAAAGTGTGGCAATATGAACTAGCCAGTCTATTTAGAAGCAAAATAGGAGAGGGATAAAGAATATGTAATTATTACTTTACGTAGTTAAACTTGAAATGATTACAATTACCTCTTCCAGATCAACCACCACTTACATGCAGGGGGGGGAGATTTCTGGATTCTTGTTTTCTACTCTTTTTCTACTCTTCTAGACTTATGATACAGCTATAATGAACTGGAGAGTTCCTGAAAATGCAAAATATAAAGGAGCATGGAACTGGGATGCCCCAAACTTCCTCTAGAAATGAATATGTATCTATATATTTCAGCATGACTGTGTGCATGAACTGAGAAATATGTTAAGCAAAAGGCTCAAATTTTGCACTAAGCTGCACATACATGCCAACCTCATTCTCAGCAAATACAGGAATCTAAGAAACTACGGCCTGCATAAGCTCTATCAGGCAGCGAAAGCATCCCCAAACAAAGCATACTGCCAGTGTAGGACACGCCTCAAATGATAGGCAATTTCTGGAGGTCTTCTGAGCCAGCCTTAGTCTTAAATGAAGCAAGTAAGTTTGTGAAACTGAGCTGTGCTTCAGTTGCTCTTTTCCCATCAGAAAATATTCTTGCCCGTAAAATGTAAATTTATACATACTTTGGAGTAACATCATTTGTTCTTGGGTCTGGAAAGGCCAAGGATACAGTGACAATAAAAGTAATTTGAAGATATGTCCTTACTATGGTGACGTAGAATGCCTCAGAAAAACAATCAGTATCATTATGGCCTCTCCGGTCCTCACACTAACAGCTTCTGTCTATACTAATGGATGTCCAATGGCCATCATCTGAGGACCACTAATTACAAGCCAGGCATTGTGTCTGTGCAAGAAATGTTTTTCATTCAATTTCTCCCAGCTTGTGCTTATTCATTTCCAAAGTAATGTTGCTACCTGGCTTTATATTGTCTAAAAAATGTTATTCAACACTCCACAATTTTCTCAGCAAGAAAATCTCAGAATCTGTACAGGAACTGAGTCAGACTGAACTTCACAAACTACAATTAGTTTATAAACAGTCTTGTTGAGCAGCCAAGTAGATGCACCATTTCTAAAGCACGAAGAAAGTGTATTTAGTTACAAACTCTTTCCGTGTCTGAAACTAATAAATATGAAAAGGCTTTTTGGTTTGCAAACCTCCTGCTTCTTCCAACCTATTTCTAACTACAGAATGGAAGTGTTAACTTTTTCCTGCAGATGAGTCCTTAAATTGCTAGTGAGAGTCTTAGGGGCAGATGCTCAAATAATATTAATTAAAAAGCACAAGCACTAACCACTAAGACAAGATGCAACTAGTAATAATTTAAACATTAGTCACTCAAAACTGAGAATGAGGCATTGATGGGAGAGGCAGACGCTAAGAAAGATTTAGATACCACGGGAAATGATCCAAACTGATTGAGCATAGAATGTGTATATAATCAGTAACCAATATTAAGAATACTTTGAACACTAAAGCAAAAGAAAGTTGGAAAACATTCAGGTAAATACAGGCTTAGCACACTTTAAAACTGAAAAAAAATGACCATGTTTATTTGCTCAATAATGCAATATTAACATGAAAGGCAACCTTCTGCTTTTGAACTTAATGAAGAGTTCTGTTCAGGAAAACATAGTCTGATAGACAAGATTTTGTGCTGCTTAAGACTTACAGCATCTAAACTCTATAAATCAAACTGTGACTTATAGGAGGATCCTATTTTGATTTGGGCAAAATATTAAAATATTGCTGCAGAAAGCTAAAATATGGTGAATAAATGGCCTGTATAGATATTAAGAGACAAGAAAAATAAAAATACATTTCCATGAGCATAATGAAAATTAATATAGATTTTATAGGCTATCTTAAGGCATCTGGAAAACAGTTATTCAAATGTATTTGGATAAACCAGTATCACACAAACAGTTGTTAAAAAAAAAAAGTTTATATCCTAAGTTAACATGGATTCATAAAGAAAAATAAGCATTACAATATCTCTTTCTCCCTGAAGTTTTTACATTGGAAAATTTCATCTTTAATTTCAATATGTCTGAAGCTCAATACAATTGTCCTGCTTTATTCTTGTATTTTTCATTCTGCTTATTTCTAAATTCTTGAGATGGGGAATTTCTTGTCAAAGGTGCAGCCACTACTCTCAACATAAGATAAAATAAAAATAAAAATTTATTTTGACCTCTCATATCTGGTTAATTCCTAATGGTAGTGACAGTCCATTACATAGAGAGACAATTTTATGAAGATGACAAAGTCTCTATCTCCTGTGAGTGGCAACAATGTGTAATTTCCCACGTGCACCATTCAGTGGTTTCTTCCCTCACTCAGACATTCTCTGTCCCTGTGATAAATGTATGCCCTACAAACTGGCAGTATATGGATTGTCTGCCTCAGGGTAAATTTCCATTCCTAAGGAAAACAGAGGTAGAAGATCCTGTTTCTCTTGTCCAATGATTAGAATATTTTGCTACGAGGAAGGAAAACATAGCTTCTGATTCCTGCTCCTGAGTATGTTCACATTTTACACTAAATAGGCGCTGAATTAAAAATAAGAACCCTAGAGGAATACAGATTAGACCATATATTTGCAGTTTCCTAATCTGTAGAATATCAACCCTCTACTAGGCTCCTTTCATTTCAGTTTTATGCTACTTCTGTATCTGTCTGCTCAAGCAGCGAGGGAGGGACATCCCATAATTAAATATTTTGGATGTTGGCAGGTATAAGTTCATCTTAACTTTCACACTAAGAGGAGACTTAAATCAACAGGTTCTCAAAGTGCACCAGGTCCTACTAATATACAAAATGAATGAAATTGCCTGGCTCCTCTGTAATGAATAACAGCTGCCAGCTTTGGGCAACCTAATACTGCACACAGGGCACCACCATTTTTTAGTTGATTTTCCAAACAGTTTAAATTGAACTCACACGCTAAGCAGAGCAGGAGCTTAGGCAAACACATCTGCATTCTAAATATCTGAATATAGTCACAAAACAGCTCCTCATTCTCCAGACAAGACCCCTTTTAAGCACGCGTGAAAGTCTATGCTTCAGATGTTTGCAGGGTGCTCAGCAAAGGCACATAAATGAGTTCAGACATTGACAGGAATGGGAAGTTTTAAAGGGTACTTTCTCCATTACTGCACAAGATACGAGTAGTTTGGTAACTTTATTATTTATTGGTAACAAAGTTATTTGGTAACTTTAAACTGCCTTGGCCTTACCATTATGTTCATATATTTGTTACTGAATATGTAAATAATAGCAAAAAAAAAAAAAAAAAAGCCCACAAACCACAAAAAAAACCCTTTGAATATTTTTAAAGAAAATGTTGTGTAAATCACTAGCTTAATACTGGGAGAAAAGCCACAAATTACGCTGCACTTTTTTATAAAATGGAAAGGAAATGAATACAAAGGATTGGCTTTCCACGTCAGGTATACTCAGATGTAAAGGGATAGTGGT